>NC_063210.1:6467120-6767120 GCF_017589495.1 Alosa alosa
TTTTTCAACTGCTTACACACTAAATATTTTCTTGTCACACAATTTTCTAAACATGTTTTCTAAACATCATAACCCCACACCAAATCTGCAAAACCATACACTAATTCTCAGTGTTTGACTCAGTTTTCAATTGACTAAAACACATTTTGCAAAACACCACACACAATTTTCTACCTAACACACAAGGGTCTATAGGCCTATGAATACATACTGTACACGACCCCCCAACCCCCCCCCTCCCCCCCACACACACACACACACAGCAAAGCAATTCGATAGTATAGTCAGTCATTTCCGTCTTACAGTAGGCAAAATCAGTGTTTTCAAAACTCCATGTACATCTGGTGGTCACTGTATTCTGCTTTGCTTTTTTTCTTGTTAGCTGTAAAATACTGTATATGCAACAGCAAATTATTTGGGAAAAATCACTATTTTTGGTTTCAATATTGCTTGCATTTTTACTGTGTATTTCAACTTCTCTTTGTTGATATCGTAACTTTCACTTGTATGGAAATACATATAGAAAGCCTAAGACAGAAGAGCTTTAGGTTTTGAGCAACAGTGTGTACATGATGTATCCAAAATGTCATATTATGTGTTTGCAATGTGAGGCGAATGTGCGAATGGCGAAACCCACAATTGCTCACACAAAATGCAAAATGCCTCAAATCTCCAGCAAAATGTAACACTACATTTAAAATGTCAACACATGGTAAAATCAAACATTCGCCTCACATTACAAACACTTTTGTCATAATATGACATTTTGGATACATCATATACACACTGTTGCTCAAAACCTACTCTCTTCTGTCTTTCATAGGCTTTATGTATTTCCATATAAGAGTGAAAGTTACGGTACAGAGAGAAGTTGAAATACACAGAATTATTGAAACCAAAAATAGTGATTTTTCACAAAATAATTTGCTGTTGCAAATACAGTATTTTACAGCAACAAGAACAAAGCAAAGCAAAATACAATGACCACCAGATGTACATGGAGTTCTGAAAATGCTGATCTTGCCTAAGACGGAAATGACTGACTACTATCAAATTACTTTGCCTTTTCCAAAGAAAAGTGTGTGTGTTTATGTGTGTGGGCGGGTGGGGGCTAATGGTAACTTGGGGAGACACAAAAATATAGTAAAAAAGACAAGTTTTACTGTACATAAAGTCGACTTTTTGTAGAACATTCCTTTCAAAGTATCTGCATTGGTTCTGAACATTTCAACCATATTGGATTTCAATCCATACCTACATAGAGAGTACAGTATGTCTACTCATAGGCCTATACTAAAGCAATGATTCGATGGTGTTCAGTAAAGTAATGAGTGTTTACACATGTGAAGAGAGAGAGTGAAGCACTGGTTATTTAGTGTGGCATTTTGATGGGCTGTGTTTGAAAAATGAAATCAAGTTACTTCCTGTTCGATTTTTGTGTGTTAAGTAGAAAATTGTGTGTGGTGTTTTGCAAAATGTGTTTTAGTCAATTGAAAACTGAGTCAAACACTGAGAATTAGTGTATGGTTTTGCAGATTTGGTGTGGGGTTATGATGTTTGGAAGACATGTTTAGAAAATTGTGTGACAAGCAAAGATTTAGTGTGTAAGCATTTGAAAAAAAACTGTTAACAATGCATATATACCAAACTAAAAATCTCCATCTTTGTGAATGCTTACAGAATAAACTGCTTTGTCAACAGGTTAAGCATTTGAAATATCTTATTCATAACAGTGACACAAAAACTCTTTATTCTGATGGCACTGAAAAGAAAAAAAGAAAAGAAAGAAAAGTAGAGAGTATAAGAGAATGTGAGAGTGTGATAGGAAGAGAGAATAGAAAGAGCAAGACATAGAGTATAGAGTTATAGAGGAAGAGAGTATAGAGTGATAGAGAAAGAGAGGAAAGAGTGATAGAGAAAGGATTAGAGTGATTAGAGAGACATAAAAGATCGAGTGATGAAAGATCCTCCAAGAGGATGACAGGTGTGTATGTTGCAATAGTTTCCCCCCTAATCCAGTACACACACACACACACACACACACACACACACTCAGACCCGGAGTGCAGAGTGAAGTTGTGTTTGGTGCCGTTTAGGTAGTGACCAAAACAGAGAGGAAAAAGTGAGGGCAAAGACTGTGTCAAAAAACATTTAATCTGTTTTTAAAGTCAGTTTCCACAGAGATGAAACGCACACCGGGCCCTCATGATGTCAAGGAAGAAAAGAAACATCAACATTTCCCTCAGTTGTCATCTTGACATGGAGATGCCAAAAAGCTTGTAATTAAAGATTTATATGCCCTCTGCCGTGTCAGGGATTGCTCTGAATCTGATGTTTTACTGATACTTCTTTCACAGAGTTTTAACATTAGTTTTCATTGTCATGGGTTACTCAATGTTGATTCATTTCAGATTTTGTAAAATACTTGTTGAGCTTAAACTGATTTGGAATTGTGATGTGGTTAATTTCTTCATTTTCTATCTTTTTTTCTTTTATCTTTTATTTCCATATTCACACTAGTCTTTCCATTGTTAACATCATTGTTCCTACATTGATCATGCTACACTTCTTATTCTAGTCATCTGTTATCTTCTCCATATTGATTAACAAATATATCAGGGCACATTCAATAAAGGCCTAGATGACATCCCACACGTTCACATCTTTAACTAGTCTTTCTCCTCATCTCTATCTCTCTAGATTATTCCTCTCCATCACTCTCTTTATTTCCCTCCAGGGCTCTGCTCTATATATCCCTCTATTTATATATATATATATATCTCCCGCTATTTGAGATTGTATTAAAACAAGGCGTGTGTTTTGTGTAGATATATGTGTGTGTGTGTGTGTGTGTGTGTGCCTTGCGTGTGTTCTTTGGGCACCTTGGAGAGATGGCCATGTCATTGCCGCTATTCCCTATGTATGTTCAATGAAAAATGACACTTTGCCTGCCCGTGACAGTGTTATTTTCCCATAGGGGGCTAATGCTGGTTATTTGTGGTGATTCACGCACCCACTCCACCCATTTATCATTCAAAAGGGAAGCGCTTTCACTGTAATTCACTGGGCCATTTTCCAAACCACCATCTTCTCCTCATAGTGTCTACGTTTAATGCTCATCCATGTCCTTCAGATGATTGCATGGTGTGTGTGTGTGTGTGTGTGTGTGTGTGTGTGTGTGTGTGTGTGTGTGTGTGTGTGTGTGTGTGTGTGTGTGTGTGTGTCCTATCCAGTGGTTAACTTGACTGGTGAACAGAAGTGAAATATCATCTTTTTTTGTGTCTATGTGTATGAGGGAAAGAGAGAGAGAGAGAGGCAAAATGATAGCCAGACAGAGAGAGAGGGAGAGAGAGAAAGAGAGAGAGGAAGCAAAAATAGAGATAAGATAAGGGATAAAGAGAGAAAGGGAGAGAAGGGTGGGGGGAGATGGTGTGTAGTGAGGGTTATGGCTGGGCGACCTGGAAGTGTCTCAGCAGAGAGAAACAACACAGAAAAACTGTCTTAGAGAGAGAGGGAGGAGGGTGCCATTTTTGTCTTTATCAGTATAGGAGACAGATAGGGCTATAATATGGTGCAGTTTTACCACAAAGTGAGCTCTGACAATCAGTCCCCCCAGTCTAATAACACTGAAGCCCTGGCCCCAGTGATAAGGTATCTCTAGCCACAGTTTTACTGTGTGTGTGTGTGTGTGTGTGTGTGTGTGTGTGTGTGTGTGTGTGTGTGTGTGTGTGTGTGTGTGTTTGTGTGTGTGAGAGTGTTTATTTGTTTGCACTGTTTGCATCTGTGCCGGTGAGTTTGTGTGTGTGTGTGTGTGTGTGTGTGTGTGTGTGTGTTTGTGTGTGTGTGTTTGTGTGTGTGTGTGTGATGCAGTCGAGGCAGGAGGTGGAGAAGATGAATGGACGATAAGGTGATGAAAGAGTTCTCTCTGTCTAACTGAGAAAGGTGCGGATGGAGGGCAAAGCTTTTCTACACATCCCATCCATCTCGCTCTATCCATCCATCTCTCTCTATCTATCTTTTCCTGTACTTTTACTCTCTCTCTCTCTCTCTCCCTTTTATTCTATTTCCTTTACTCCTTCCCTCCGTGCCCCTTGTCTTCACTCGTTCTTCTTTCATCCATCTTTTGCTATAACACCCATCTCCCTTCATTCTCTGCTCTCTCTCTCTCTCTCTCTCTCTCTCTCTCTACCTTTGTTCCACACACTTTTTTCTCATCTCACCCTTTAT
This sequence comes from Alosa alosa, assembly GCF_017589495.1. Lineage (NCBI taxonomy): Eukaryota > Metazoa > Chordata > Actinopteri > Clupeiformes > Clupeidae > Alosa > Alosa alosa. The sequence goes on from NC_063210.1 coordinate 6,471,348, forward strand.
ACATATTTATATTCCTTTTTTCCCCTTCATCATTTCCCTCTACCTCCATCTTCCTCTCTTCACACTTTTGTTATTGTCTTTCTCTCTCCCCCTTCATCTCCCTCTCTCCACACTTTCATTATTGTCTTTCTCTCTCCCTCTCCCTCTACCTTCCTGTGCCCTTCTCATTATGGGATGCAAGTAGGCTTTCCCCAGGCCTCTGAGGACACCAAGCATGTGACCTCAAGACCTTTGCCACCCTTAACCTCTGACCTTTGTCTCCTCCTCCCCAAGCACCTTAACAAGTATGTGTGCCAGGGGAGCAGGACCTGCCATCTCCCAGTACAAAGACCAGTGTGTGTGTGTGTGTGTGTGTGTGTGTGTGTGTGTGTGTGTGTGTGTGTGTGAGTGTGTGTGTGTCTACAACAGACAGATTGAAGAATTGCCGTTAATGAGTGTGTGTGAGAGAAAGAAAGATAGAAAGAAAGAAAATGGAGAAAGAAAGAGAGAAACCAATTTCCATGTTGAAAAGTGTTTACATGTAGCCTACCTTAAGGATCCTATGATTAGTTGACCTTTGCAGCATACATACTCCATTCATACACATTTTCTCTATCTTGTCATTTTGGTCCAGTTCTGAGCTCATTCAGCCTGAGTGTTGACTTTGAGCTTCTCATTTCAAATGGAACCTTTTAGACTCAAGTGTTCCGGCAAACACAGGGCACAGCAATAAGCATTCTTAGATAACTACACGCCATTACCTTCCAAGAAATGCTGCACTCGAGACGATGCGACGACTCGATCTCTCTCTGACCTCCGCTAGCCGAGCTATTTAGAAAACTAATCGCGTTGCCTGTGCTCTCCTGCAGACACATCTCGTGTCGTGGAATATTTTATTTGACATCGAGGCGCAGAGGCGAATAACTCCATTTTGCCCATCATCCGACGCCTTTCGCAACTTTATTGCACATTTGCTAAATTGTTTTGCGGCTTTACGAGTGCGGTGAAGGGCACTCCAGTCAGACAGGCCCTGTAAACAGGCAAGCTCTTGGCTTAGGTCCAGGAAAACTACCATCAGAAGATGAGCACATTTGCATGCATTCAGATGACAAAGTCATAACGCATACATATCCTCAGTTTAACCTGACTGTCTCATGCCCTTGTATGGTAGATAAACTAAGTAACCTTTTTCAGGTAGTAACAACAACAACAACAACAACAACAATATTAATTGATATGTACTGTTTTCCTTTATTCCTTTATCGCCAAGTGTTTCCAAGGTTTGAGCCTCATCATCACCTCCATCATCATCACCTGCATGATCATCATCATCACCTCCACGATCATCATCACCGCCACGATCATCATCATCACCTGCATGATCATCATCATCACCTGCACGATCATCATCATCACCTCCATCATCATCATCACCTGCACGATCATCATCATCACCTGCATCGTCATCATCATCACATCATCATCGCCTGCATGATCATCATCATCACCTGCACGATCATCATCATCACCTCCATCATCATCATCACCTGCACGATCATCATCATCACCTGCATCATCATCATCATCACCTGCATCATCATCACCTGAATGATCATCATCATCACCTGCATGATCATCATCATCACCTCCATCATCATCATCATCACCTGCACAATCATCACCTGAATGATCATCATCATCACCTGCAAGATCATGCTCTTTAACATGTAAAGCACACCTCCCTCTACTTAAAGGACTTTACCGCAATTTATTTGGGTCCTATTGAATGCCTTATGAGATATACAGTATATACTGTAAGTATAAGTATATATACTATTTTGTTCCCGTGAGGTAAATTTGGTCTCTGCATTTATCCCAATCCATGAATTAGTGAAACACACTCAGCACACAGTGAACATACAGTGAGGTGAAGCACACACTAATTCCGGCGCAGTGAGCTGCCTGCAACAACAGTGGCGCTCGGGGAGCAGTGAGGGGTTAGGTGCCTTGCTGGACATATGTCCATTGGATCTTAAGTCCAACGCCTTAACCACTCGGCCATCCTGGTACACCAAACCAGAGGTGGTTGTGAAGAGATAAGAGTTGTAACTGTTTGAACTGAACTTTCCATTTGCTGGGTGACAGGACACAAAAAACAAAGACACCTGTGACCTAATCTACAAAAAACTACTGTAAATCATCAAGATAATTATGAATTTAACCACAAAAAAATGTGTAAATGACAGTCTCCCAGATGTGACATCTACATCACAATATCATTATAATATCATCGCTAACACTTTACTTGAAGGTATCTACATAAGAGTGACATGAGACTGTCATAACCTTAACACAAACCCTAACCCTAACCCTAACTTGTCATGACAAAAATCGAATGACACTAACCCTAACCCTAACCCATACTTGTTATGACAAAACCGAAAGACACTTGACAGAAGCAAGTGACAGAAGCGTTATGTCATAAACATTTATGACTTGTTTATAATGTTTATGACACGTTCATGACAGTGTCATGTCACTCTTATGTAGATACCTTCAAGTTAAGTGTAACCATATCATCTTGTAAATGTTTTAATTACAGTAAAAGCACCAGAACAAAGAAAACTACAAGTTTTTGTTCAAAATTCGATAAAATCTTTTGATCGCAAAAAATATATGAATCGAGTCTATCAATAAACAGTGATTGTAAATATAAACAATGTACTCCTATTTGGACAATATACTCCTAATGTACTCCAATATACTCCTACTCCTATTTGATCGTTTGTTTAAAAAAGATATGTTGTTGGAATAGCTTGTGGTTCCAGCAGAGTTGAATTTGTGCCAGCTGATGTGTGGGCACAGAAAACTCATTTTGTTGACTGTTAATTATTTCTCATAACAGCATGAGCGTGCTTGGCCGTGGTGCTGTGGATAGATAATCACTCCAAATTCTACTGAGGGAGTGTGTTTGTGTGTGTGTATGTGTTTGTGTTTTGTGTGTATGTGTGTGCACGCTTGGCAATTGTGAGTAGTTAATCACTCTGAGTTCCTTTAAGGACAGACAGGTTTTGGGGAGTGGGGAGTGTGTATGTGTGTCTCTGTATGTTGAATTTCCCTGACAGGTTTGGGGGAGTGGAGGACAGATCTGCCAGTGTCCATCACACTGTAAGGCTGCTCTCCAGCTGGCTTGGTTGGACAATTCTTCTTCTATTCAGTGAGTGTGTGTGTGTGTGTGTGTGTGTGTGTGTGTGTATGTGTGTGTGTTTGTATCTATGTGTGTGTGTGCTCCTCCTGGATCGCTGCTTTGCTGTTCATTACCCCTGGAGCCATCAGTTTGTATGACCATGAGGTGCTGCCATTTGAAGTTGATGAGGACGTAATCTCCACACATAGACACACACTCACACAGATACATACACACACATGCACAAAGCCACAGACACATGCGCGCACACACACACACACACACACACACACACACACACACACACACACACACACACACACACACACATACACACACACACAAACATAAACAGACTGACCTATTCTGATCTACCCAGGGACAATCAATGACATACTCAAGTAAGTCTCATCAGGACCACCCAATAATTACAGAAGAACAGCCCAAACCCAGTCAAAGGACCTTCCATTGGAAAGAAAAACGTTATTATCACCTGCTCTGATAGATCTGAAAGCACAAACTGCTTTACTCTTGGTCCCCAGTAAGCATGGGCGTAGATTTAGGGTGGGACGCTAAGGACCAGTCCTAATCAAAATTTTAAGATGACAAAATTGTCCCCACCAATATTTTAGCGAACTTATTTGTACTGCTGATCATTCCGACAGCCAGCACGACAATACAAGAAACGTCAGGGTTATCTGACACGCAGGCTACACGCATGAAGACTCCCAATGCACAGGTTACTTTGGCAGTCAAGCGAGCAGGTGAGTCAACGACAACGGTAAGTTACCAGGGCTGTCTGCCAATACATACCCCATAAAAGGCCAAAGTAAAACATTTTGATATTCCCTTTGCCCTTCAGCATGTACATGTTTGCCCCTTTTTGTGGTTTGTAGATCAGCTATGCCACCCAAGAAGAAAGGGGACATACAAAGCTTTTTCATTATGCATTCATTTAATTTCATTAGGTAGGCAAACTAGCCATAGCCTACAAACTGGAGACTAGTAACCAGGCTTTCAAATTCGGATTTTAGCCTACTGTGTAAAATAACATTAGCTGTTAGGATTACCCAGGATATTGTCACAGCTAAACCTAGCTTCTGCAATCTTTCAACCAAAGTTAGGAGTCATGCTGAATATGGGTGTGCCCGTGCAGAGTCGCATAGGCTATAGCACAGAAAAGAAGCCACTAGGCTGCCAATCTTGCAGTGTATTTGTGAATGTAGCCTGCACAATGCAAAGAAATAAAAGATAAACTAAGTGCATTTCCATAGAAATTAAAAAAGCATTGCGAGACACCAGATATTTCTTCTATGATCTCATCCCATAAAGCTTTTCTTTGACTTGTTAGTTTTTTGAACATTTATTTTATCTAATGACATAGCAAACATGATTAATTGAATCCACATATCCTTGCACTTGCGAAAAACTATTTTTTCACTAGCCTAAAACAATGAGGTCGCCAAAACAATGACTTCAGACTTGACTTGCGACTCCACTCAAAAGACTTCAGACTCGGACGCTTCGAGACTCCTGAACAAGCTGTATTTCATGCAATTATTGCTTTTTTTAATCTAAATGTATTCATGTATTTCTATTTTATTGCAACATACAGTATACTTTGGAAAAAAGCGATAACGAGCGGCATGGCCCCTTTGCCATAATGTGCAACGTAACATGTCGCACACTCACAGATAAAAAATGCATTGACCATGGCGACAAGAAGTCCTCCCGGAGTGCCTTTTATCATTACTTTCGGTTACAATAACTTTGTGCACAGAGGAAATAATTTTTAATGTATCGAAATAAAATACTGTATTTTTGTATTTAGAAAATACTCAAAATACTGTTTTCAAGGAAGTATGAAAGCACTGCAAAAAAGCTTTTTTTTTTATCCCAAACATTGAGCCTATAAACTATACAGTAAAAAACAATACAATTTGGCCCCCTTCATGCCATTTTGGATATACCGTATGCAAGTTCTTGTAGTGTGATCAGAATTAAGAATAATTCAAGAATTTACATTTCCATTTAGTAATTCCATAATTTTACATCTAGCTGATGCTTATCCAAAACGACTGACAGAGCTTTCAATTCGGCAGCCGTGGCCTACTGGTTAGCGCTTCGGACTTGTAACTGGAGGGTTGCCGATTCGAACCCCGACCCCTCATTGCTACCCGAGCGCTGCTGTGTGCTGAGTGTTTCACTATTCACGGATTGGGATAAATGCAGAGAGGATATTTTCTTAAATGCAGAGATTAAAATATACTTATACTTACAATTAACCACATTATAATCAATAGGCCAAAATCATAATTGTGTATCTGTGCCGAATTTCGTAATTCAAGTCCAGTGTAGAACTGAATAAGAAAATCATAAGGCTGTATATCTTGAACTTCCAGTATGTGAGAAACTTGACTTGCCTTAATATCTCCAACCTCAAGTATGCAGCTAATAAGGAAATAGAATTGTTATTTAATTAAACAAGGTGAACTTCTCCCCACTGTGCAATGCAGAAAAGGATGCTACAAGGAAGGGAATTCAAACACACTCAACACCTTACCATCTATTGATGTCATTGTGGTTCATTGAGATATCTGACATTTTTTCTGTTAATTGGCTTGGATACAAAAGGACATTGTTGCCTTTGTCGGTTGGCAACAATGTCCTTTTATATCCAAGCCAATTAACTTGCACAGGTAACCTTGCTCATCCTTACTTGTGTACGACTTCACACCAGTGCTTCAGGGCAGCCGTGGCCTACTGGTTAGCGCTTCGGACTTGTGACCGGCGGGTTGCCGGTTCAAACCCCGATCAGTAGGCACGGCTGAAGTGCTCTTGAGCAAGGCACCTAACCCCTCACTGCTCCCCTGGCCCCGTTGTTGCAGGCAGCTCACTGCGCCGTGATTAGTGGGTACCTCACTGTGTGTTCACTGTGTGCTGAATGTGTTTCACTAATTCACAGATTGGGATAAATTGGGAATTTTGACCCTCACGGGATCAAAAGAGTATTTATACTTACACTTATACTTCAGACCAGAGCTGATGCTTCAGCAAAGGCCGTCACTGAAAAGCTGTGAATGTCGTTGAACACAGCTGTTCTCACATTAGCTGATTATGATAAACATTAACCATTGTTGCCTAATTACCAATTATTCATTACACCTGTGTGTAGTATCTACTTTTTTTAGTGTTTTTCACATATAGTATTTTGCAGTATTTTTAAAATACAAAAATACACACCAATAAAGAATTTTGATACAAAATACAGAGCCATTTCCTTCAACCCAATAAAATAAAAATGACAAAATACTATTTTGTATTTGAAATACATATTACATGTTTCAGAAATCTTGACATGTCTAAGTTTTGGGTTGCAATATACAGGTAGTGGGCTCTCTGTTCATTTTAATGAGTAGGCCTAAGCCTAAAGTTACAGCATTTCTATCACAATTGACCAGACTTTGACCTTTGGTCTGCTTTTAACAAAATTCTGGCTATGATTGTTCCTTGTATTGCATCATGAGCCATCACTGTGCCTATTGCATTCTACTGTTGTTAGCCTTAAGCCTAGCTCAGTCATTATGTTGTACCACATCACCCTCCATTAGAAGTGCAATGAGCTGCATTGAGCATAATAAACTGCATTTAAAATTCATATTTCTAGATATTTTGGTGAAAGTAACTCAAAAGTAATACAATAGTAGTGTAATGCCTTACAATTCAGATACATATTATAATGTAACAAATTACTTTGAAATGACAGTAATGAGTAATACATAATACGATTTTGAAGTAACTTGCCCAACACTGATGACAACCATCACTTTCTATGTATGTCTGTGTTTGTGTGTGTGTGTGTGTGTGTGTGTGTGTGTGTGGAAGGAAATTGAGATTCTTCACTTAGTATTGGTATTGAAACACTAATGTTGGTATTGTGACAACAGGAGTTGGGGATGTGTCCCCACCAAAGCTGAGACCAAACCTACGCCCTTGCCAGTAAGAGTGTTAATCAGGTCTATCTTTGCATCTGGATGTGCCTCTGTTCACACAGCTTAAAAAGTGCTTTTACTTTTTACAAGGCAGCCATATATCAGTCTTCCTACATGATCAACCAGATCCAGTTCTGCTCAAAATGCAGATGCTGGAATTTGATTTCACTGTGGTTATGTCCACTCCCAGCTGTTTTTATACTGGCCACATCTGATGTGGGTTGCGGTTGCGTTTAGATGTGGGTTGCGGTGGTGGGTCAAAGGGCACTCACCCATTTAAAGACTCTGACTACGCCACCTTGGGAATTGCGCCCAAAGAAATATTTCGTAACAGTACCATCAACCCCAAAAAGGCCTAATTATTTATTGAGAAAATATAAACATTCAGTAGAAAGGAAGGACAGGAGTAATGCTCAGAGCTGGAGACGCAGGCCAGTCAGTCCAATATCAAACCACCACCACTCACAACATGTCTTCACTGCATACAATGCGAGCGAGTGTTAACGACAAAATCTGTTCGATTACTACGTTTTCGATTGAAATGTCTTAACTGAATGCATCGCGTCACAGTGCAGGGCAGCAAGATGTGGCACGACGTTTTGAGCAGAGAACACTCAGTGGACAGTTGGACACTCGCATGCAGTTTGGACATGCTGTTACACGTGCACTCAACATCCATACAGGTGTGCATGAACAAATCACTGTATGTAATGGGAGCAGCCTGCCTCTCCACTCCTGGGGACAGACAAGGGCGGGAATACACAGATATAGTAGTGGGGCATACCATAGACTGTATAAAATAGGGGCATACCATAGACTGTATAAAATAGGGTCATACAGATAAACAAAGACAAACAAACCACCTTAACTCCAGTGAGACACTTGTGTTGAAGTCCTTCCACTGGATATCAACAGCAATGAAATATATAAGGCCTCCTGCCAGTGGCTTAGCAAAATGCAAAAGAAAATTATGAGCAAACAAAGAAAATCAGTGGAGCAAGTTTTGTAAAACAGCCGTTATTAGCAGCTGCACAAGATGGCTTCATGCCAGTAATCAAACTAAACTAAAAAAAAGAAACATCAAAAGAACATACGAACCAAAACCCATTGATTACAGGAGAAGGTCAAACACATTGTTCACAAGCTGGAGCTCAATGATTTGCATTAAACCTCCTTTCACCACACATATTCAACTACATGTATATTTGCACGCACACAGATATCCAGGTACACAACAGCACCATGGACAGCAGCAAGGCTGACACGCAAACCTGGGGCACCTTGAACATGGCCAAAGGAAGTGTCGCTGGGAACAAGGAAAATAACTGAAACACAAAGAAAAACAGTAAAAGCAAAGCAAATCCATAACAACAGACCAGCAGTGTCCCAGAAGATTGGCCACCACACCATGCCCAAGTCGATTCTGCCTGTCCGATTGCAAGAAACGCAAGACCACACAAAGATCGTCTACTGCGTATCAAATCGCTGCAGGCAGTCCTTGACAGACATGCCAGGGATCAGTGACCCGAACATAGTTCAGCTGCAGGCTAGCTGGTGGAGCTGAGGCGACCACTGGCCAGACATCCACAGATCCACACTGAAGAGCGCACACACAGGAGCGGATGCATCCCATTTATAGGGACTTTCCAGCCTTAACAACCTTAACACAGGAATTAATTCCTCCTATACAGAGTTGACTAATTATTACTCACTTCTTTAACACAGAAATTAGTTCCTCCAGTACAGAGTTGACAAATTATTACTCACTTCTTTAACACAGGAATTAGTTCCTCCTATACAGAGTTGACTAATTATTACTCACTTCTTTAAACCACACAAAAGGTTCTATTTAAAACTGGTAATCGGTTATGTGTCCATCTCCTCTGAATTCCTTGATTTTTCAAGGTAAAAGATGATGAAAATGACCTTACAGATTTTCTGAGTTGCTTTGGCACATTTCTCAGATCAGAATGGTAATTCTCTGTATTTTTGCTCAAACTCCATATCATCATATCACTTATGCACATCATTGAACCAGTTTTTCCCCATTCTGAACAAATAGCAATGCTTTCATCCATGCAACTGATTTTGTACATTTTGTGAATGTTCGATGGCTAATGTTGTGTTGGTCAAAATGCACGAAACTGGTTCCCTGCTGAATAGTCCTACCCCATAAAAATAAAACAAATTGGCCTTATTTCATTGCTTTACATGCAAATGTGTTGCAAACTAGTTGTCATAACTAGTTGTCATAGTCTGTCTAGCATATATAACTATATGTGACCTGACAGACATGTCAGGATGTATAGAAAGAGGTACAGTGGTGCACAGCTCTGGCCAAGGGGTGTTTTACTGTATACTGGCCCTTTTTCTTTTGTCAATGCTGTACACGCCTTTTTTGTTTTTTATACTGTCACAATGTCTGTCAACAGAAAAACATTTTTGAAACATATCCACTGTCTTGCAATCAACCGCCAGTTGTAACTTTGTAGTTTTGAAATAGAAAATAGTGCTCCCTTGCACCTTGTTCATTATATTAGAAAATACTTACAGAATAAACTGTCACATTGACAACAACATAAAACAGTTTGACTATCTTGACATAAACAATGGCACCATGACTTGCCATTTTGATTGCACTGACCGTTTCAGTGGCATGAATATTTGATTTTGAGGCATAAACTAAGCATTTTGAGCAAGATACATGCTTTTGCAGGTTATCTAATATGCAGTGCACTAATTGTTTTAAGAAATGTACTAACTGTTGTGCAAATGTGCATTATGATTGGAGAAATGCACCAAAACAAAAAACTGTAATCCGTACCATGGTTCATACTATACATATGAGAAGTTGTAATAGGGATTCTGAAAGAACTTTCATTTGGTTGTAACTGAAGACATTTCATTTTATTGTAAGTTGTTCTATGTAGTGCTTCTGAGAGTACTTTCCTTTGGTTGTAAGTCAGATAGGTTTGAAGTAAAGTGCCTGAAAGAACTTTCATTTGGTTCTTTATTAGTAGCTCTTGTCATTAGTCACTGGTCCAGTACACCGTTGGTCATGAAAACCAGTAGGCCTAACAACTTATGATATCACTGATTCTGCCACGTCTTATTGCTATTTGTATGATAAAAATAAAATGTCTTTGTCATATCACCACTGACATGCAATTTACTGTAATCATTCGACATAAGCAACAGTAACAAATAATAACAGAAACTTTGCTAACTGCACATGCATTCATTCCATGTTAATCGGGTCTTTCCTGAAGCAGGGTTTGAAGTGTTGTCAGTGAGGGAAGGCGCTGTTAGTATTAGCTGCACATCTTTATGGCAGACTGAGGTCAGAATCGCACCCGGTGGATTTACATGCATTTGCATATCTAATCTGCTTCGCCCAGGAGGAATCCCTAGCAGAGCTAATTTTCACAGATCATTATAATAGTCTAATAAAATTTGATATTCCACAGTGATGAAAAGACACATGCCCCTGACACCACATCATGGCACTCGTTGAATTGTTAAGGATTAGGGATTAATAATAATTGCTTTTTTTTATAAATTGATAAGGCAAAACTCACTGAAGTGAACTGATTGCTACGCAAATCCTATAAAACTTAAAATTCACACTAACAATGTATTATTGCCTTCTATCATATTTGATATGTTAAAGATATGGGAGATATATAGACATGTCAGGTTCTCAGACATAAGCATGAGACAAATAATGATATATCCGGTAATAGATAAAAATGGAATGGAAAATAAATTCTGTGTTTTCTTGGTCAAATAAGAAATTATGTTAAATCAAAATAGAGCACATGGTATTTGGCATTTAGATATATTTAAATACTCAAACCTTCCAGCTTGCTATCACATATCATAAAGATATGGGGACGAGCCCCCTGCTCTACTCCCTCTTCACCCACGACTGCGCCCCTGTTAATGGCTCCAATGCCATAATCAAGTTCGCAGATGACACCACAGTGGTGGGCCTGATCAGAGAGGAGGATGAAACAGCATATAGAGAGGAGGTTCAGCACCTAGCTATGTGGTGCAAAAACAATAACCTGGCACTCAATACCCAGAAGACCAAGGTGATCATTGTGGATTTCAGGAGGGCCAAGAGCAGGGCACACATCCCCCCTCCACATCAGCGGTGCTGAGGTGGATCGTGTGTCTAGCTTTAAGTTCCTAGGGGTACACATCACTGAAAATCTTTCTTGGTCTCTCAACTCCTCCAGTCTGGTGAGGAAGGTGCATAAGCGCCTTCACTTTCTATGAACCCTGAAGAAAGCACACCTATGTCCTAGGATTCTAACAGATCATTGTACCATTGAGAGCATACTCACTAACTGCATCTCTGCTGCTGATTGCAAGGCACTACAAAGAGTAGTGAAATCTGCCCAAAGGACTATTGGCTCCCAACTCCCCTCCATCCACAACACATTTCATAAATACTGTACAAACAAAGCCAAATCCATTGTCAAGGATGCCACCCACCCAAACCATGGTCTTTTCAGTCTACTCCCGTCTGGAAGGCCATACAGGAGCCTGCGCTCCCGCACCAGCAGGCTCAGGCACAGCTTCTTTCCAGAGGCTGTAGAACTGCTGAACAAAACTTCACCTCCTGTCTAGCAGAGGTGGACAGAGTACACAGCTTCATTACTTGAGTAAAAGTACAGATACCCTTTGCTAAATGTTACTCAAGTACAAGTAAAAGTACAACAGTCAGATGTCTACTTAAGTAAAAGTACTTAAGTACTTGTTTTTAAAAGTACTTGAGTATCAAGAGTACAAGAGTAGCCTACATTTTCTAAATATTGCATTACTACTGCCACAGTGCTTACATTTATGTACAGAAACGTCCTACATGGAGTTATGAAAAATGTTAATGTTAATACCTTGGAGAATGTAAAATGAATTGGAAGTAAAATCAAGTCATTTTCATCTTTTTACCATGTTGTCAGGGATGGGCAGTATTTCTAATACATGTATTTCAAATACGTATTTCAAATACAAAATATTATTTTGTAATTGAACCACTTGAAGCAAAAACTATCATTAACTTGTTCAGAAAATTGAAAAAGTCTGGTGAGGTGGGGCCACAGGTTGGCACATTCCCGGGATCGTCCATGGTTTCGTCTCTTATCTAAATCTGACCATGTAGTTAACTTTGGTGGAAAGCTGAAGGTGATTGCTGATAGGCTGTCCCAATCAGTTGCGCCTGCGCAATCCAATCACAAATTAAGAGTTTCCGAGATTTTTCTTTTTTCCTTTTTTTTTAGAAGTAGTAACTGGTTCTCACGGTAATGGATAAAAATGTAGTGGAGTAAAGAGTACAATATTTGCCTCTCAAATGTACTTGAGTAAAGTCATGAGTACTCCCCAAATATGATACTCGAGTAAAGTACAGATCCCTCAAAATTGTACTCAAGTACTGTACTCAAGTAAATGTACTCCGTTACTGTCCGGCTCTGCTGTCTAGCATTTGCACTTTAGCTGTTACTAGTTTACCTGTTTACTTTTTTACTACTGCACTGTGAATCTAATCTAAAAAAATACTGTGTAGGCCTACAAGAACTAGTTTGATTTTGAGAAAGCAAAGCGTGTTTTGGAGAGGACAAAGTCAAGCTTGGTCTTGTGAGGGGGCAAATCAATGTCATGTGGGGTGTTGTGGTGTTATAAACGCGTAAAATCCGCCAGTGCTCTTTATACGCCTGTGAAACCATCGTCTCTCACACTGTCAATGTAGCAGCCCATTCTGAGTCTTGCACCATCACCTTTTTAAAGGCACCACACACTCGGCCACAGTCTGGTGCCTTTATGCCCCCCTCAAGGCAAACAGCGCCTGTGTCTGTTTCATGAGTGGTGACATTCTCTTAACATTCCTTTTTTCAGTTGATTCATCTGTATTACTAATCTGTCTATTATTAATTTGATCATCCTTGAAGATGTGTTTAAGGAAATGTATCACCTGTGTGTCTTTAGTGTTTGCCGTTCAATAACAGAAAAGCCTTGACTGTGAGACCTCATGGAGAGATGGAGAGAGGAAGAGAGGAAGAAGGGGAAGTGGGTTACATATGTAGGGGAGACCAGAAGTGTGTGTGTGTGTGTGTGTGTGTGTGTGTGTGTGTGTGTGTGTGTGTGTGTCTGTGTGTGTCTGTGTGTGTGTGTGTGTGTGTGTGTGTGTGTGTGTGTGTGTGTGTGTGTGTGTGTGTGTGTGTGTGTGTGTGTGTGTGTGTCTGTGTCTGTGTGTGTGTCTGTGTGTGTGTGTGTGTGTGTGTCTGTATGTGTGTGTGTGTGTGTGTCTGTGTGTGTCTGTGTGTGTGTGTGTGTGTGTGTGTGTGTGTGTGTGTGTGTGTGTGTGTGTGTGTGTGTGTGTGTCTGTGTGTGTCTGTGTCTGTGTGTGTGTGTGTGTGTGTGTGTGTGTGTGTGTGTGTGTGTGTCTGTGTGTGTGTGTGTGTGTGTGTGTGTGTGTGTGTGTGTGTGTCTGTGTGTCTGTGTGTGTGTGTGTGTGTCTGTGTGTGTGTGTGTGTGTGTTACAGTAGGTCGGGGGAAAGGACATAACACAGTGTTGAAACACAAGAGATATTGCAGAATGATATGTGGCCATGTCTAAACCATCCTTTCCAATCACGTCGGGGCAATTCGCCCAGAAATACTATAGATCAGCGTCACCTTCACAACACTAAAACATCCAACAGAGCACCTCACACCTTCAATATGGCAACCAACTGTCTGGACCAGAGGTATATTAGCCCTGCAGTATATTGGTGCATGACAGATATGCAGAGGTTTGGTAAATTAAAACACCTCTTTGCAATCCTCTCCTCTCATAACGTCATGGTTAGAGATACCTCAGATAGAGCCTTTTCTAAAGGGAAAAATGTGCTCTTTTCTTTGTCCCAGAGAAATAAATCAGCTCCTATTTGGAGAAAACTCAATTCTGATGTGTTTCACCTAAACCCCAAGTTCAGTTCTGTCTAGGAGAAATAAGCTGGACGGGTGTTGTCCCGAATCCCGATACAGCATGGATCCGTTACATTTTAGTGTGCAACTTACAGTAAAGCTTGGCAGGAGTAGAAAACACAACAGCATTTAGTGCGTCCGTTAACCAGTGTGGTTTAGTTATAGCTAAGCTGACAGGCCATCATGACACAGTTGAAAAAACGCTCCTGGATCTTATTCATTCTGAACCTGTTTCAACCACATGTAATAAAAGCTACATCTTCTCTTGTGAATGGCTGGCTGTGGATGCAGCAGATGGCCTTACTCTGGGGTGTCGGCTGATGCTGCGAGACTGACACCTCAGGTCTCCAAGCGCTCCATATAGAACACAAAGAACTGCCATGGACTCAGGCCCACAGGCGACCAGGATGTGGGCCGTATCTGGACAGGATGCGGTCATCAGTCAGCCTCCATCACTTCCTGGTGCAAAGCCAGCTGGGAGTTCACACACTGACATTTGCAGTATGTCATGTGTGTCTTTCACTGTTTATGAATAGATTCAGTTTAAAACAACCAGGCAAGAATGACACTGGGGAGGTTAACTGTTCAGTGTAATAAAACGCATGGTTGACGGCATTACAGCAGACATTTGATTCTGTAGGCCTATGGCAAGCTAGTTTAGATTAAGGTGCTTGCCACATTAGCTAGTTCATGGCTTAACTGCTTATGTGAAATCTTGGTGGTATGTCACCAGTAGATGTTGACAGTTATGGAGCTGTGTGTTTGGGCTTGAGGTTTGAGGTACAGCATTTCAGTGGCTGATTAGCAGCATTCACAGGCACAAGCTGTAAGGTGTTGTGTTAGCCAATTTCAATTGGTGTGAATCCCGACATGCATTTGCAAATTAATTTAATTGGATCCACTGTGCACTTTACCTTTATACTCCAGCAGGTTTTCTGCATGGTGTTGCTGATAGGCTAACATCTCTGACAAAACACACCAATAGAATGATAACAGGCTTCAGTCTGTTGCACACTCTATTTCAAGTAAACACGCCAGTCAATCTGAAACTGTAGGGCCAAAACTGTGCAACACATTTTGAGATCGAACATACCCCGTAATCGCTACTGTTACACAATAAAATTTGGGATATACATGTTGGGTCCCCGGAGGAACCACCTGCAGTCATAGGCTCTGCTGTTGAAGTCTACCCTGCAGGCTAATACTTCAGCAGCTAATTACTGGTGTTAGTGAGCGAGCGAGGGCTCCATAAGCCAGAGAACCAGGGAGCAGTTAATCACCCCATTCAGATAATTGCTGTTCTTTCAAGGCGCTGCTGCATGTGAAATAATTGTCTTGACAGAATCTCACACAGACTCATGTACTCACACAGATAAACACAGACACACACACGCACACACCTTTACATGGATACACAGAGTTACATTTATACACACACATTTTCTCAGACACATGTGAAAATGAACCAGTAAATATATACACATAAACACACACTAACTCTCACACATCACATGGACATGGATCTGTCTTCCTATCTCTCTCCCTCTCTCTCTCCCTCTCTCTCTCTCTCTCTCACACACACACACCATGATTCTGCCCCCCTCTCTGTATTCACACACACCTTGAGAAGTTTTGTGGAGTGTACATCACTGGTGCAGTGTGTGTGTGGTGTGTGGTGTCTAGCTTCGGTAGGCACATAATTGCTTGATTAATTATGGTAGAAAGCCATCGTCTAGGGGACATCGGAATAGCAAGGTTGCAATGTGTGTGTGTGTGTGTGTGTGTGTGTGTGTGTGTGTGTGTGTGTGTGTGTGTGCAAATATGTGTGTGTGTGTGTGTGTGTGTGTGTGTGTGTGTGTGTGTTTTGTGTGTGTGTGTGTATGCAAACATGTGTGTGTGTGTGTGTGGGGGTATATCTTCTATATATTTCTATATATACAAACACACAAACACACACACACACAAATAAACAAACACACAATTGTGTGTACAAACCAGTACTGGCTTTTTCTTTTTTTTCTTTAATGTTGTTTAGTAGAAAGAAAATACGCTTGAGAGGTCATTTCCTCAGAGTGTATTTTAATGTTGGTTAGCTCAAGCACAGTGATGGCTTTCTGTTAGCGGCTAGAACCATAAAGGATCTGAAAATTTCTCAATCAGCCTAAAATCTGCTTGGGGGTTCTGGTCCGCCTCCCGACCCAATGACACGTTCTCATTGGTTAATCTTGCCATTAATCACAATAATTCTGTTGCCACGGTGAAGGAACCTCAAATAACATGGTTCATTCACCACAAATCAAAGTATGGGGAGAAATGACACTTTTGGCTCACATATAACCCACCCAAGGACTCCGAAAGGGTACAGCACCTGGCTCCTGAACACATACATTTGTTGTTCTTACACAACAGCCTTCAGATAAGTCATATGCATCAGGAGAACTGTTATAGCTATGTAGACCCCCACTTTTACAGTACATACAAGCAAACATACATTATGGTCACACCTTTACCATTTTCTCTGAAGTGTGTCCTTTTTTGTGCAACTGTTTGCATGCCATTTCCATCGGTTCCGACG
Source organism: Alosa alosa (assembly GCF_017589495.1). Classification (NCBI taxonomy): domain Eukaryota; kingdom Metazoa; phylum Chordata; class Actinopteri; order Clupeiformes; family Clupeidae; genus Alosa; species Alosa alosa. The sequence goes on from NC_063210.1 coordinate 6,488,050, forward strand.
CACCAATAGCCTCCCAATCTTCTTTTGTAAGAACAAAAATGATGTGTGTGTATGTGTGTGTGTGTGTGTGTGTGTGTGTGTGTGTGTGTGTGTGTGTAACCATAGACCCCAACCTCTACCCAAATATTTCCCATTGCTACTGCCCTTATGTTGACCCACCTCCCCACGCACACACACTAAAAACACTCAGATATGTATACCCCCATATGTATACCCCCTGAGCTCCAAGAAAGACCAAAGACCCCCGACACCCCCACCACCACCTATACCCTTCTAGTTCCACCAGTCTGACTAGGCACGGTTCAGGGGCTCATCAGAATGCAAACCCACTCCCCCAAGCCCTCTCTCAGCCCCTCCAACCCCCCACATCATTGGTTAAGAGAGAGAGAGGCTGGAACGTGCCGGCTGTGGCCCTCCGCTGTGCGTGGATGCAGCAGCTGGGTGGTGGGCGAGAGAGGAGAGATCAGAGGAGCGGGGAGTTCCTTCTGGCCTCATAATCAGGCTTTAATGATTCGCTTCCTCGGGAGCACGAGCACTCATCAAATTTTCACTCACTCCTCGGTTGATCGAAAAAGAAATGGTTATTAAACTTACACCTGCAACAGAGTACAAGGAAGAAGAAAGTATTCTCTCACAGAAAGAGGGAGTGTGACAAGAGAGACAGACAGACACAGATAGATAGATAGATAGATAGATGGAAAGAAAGAAAGAAAGATCCCCATGTGTACACAAAGCAAGACGGACTGGCACAAAGCCTTACAAAGATACAAAGGGTAGATGATAGTAAAGCCGCAACAGCCTTTCAGATCAATGTTTATTATAGCGCATGGAATGAACTGCAGAGGAAAGGTGTGTGAAGGAGATGCTCTGGACCTGAATGATGACCTTGGAAACATCCTCTGGAGATGACAATGAGTTAACATCAAAATCCCAACCTGGGCAACGAGGGGGTATTTTAAATATGCGGTTTCCCATAGGAAAGCTATGGGATATCTCAAAACAGGTGTGATTTCATCTGAAATGATATCTCACCTGTTCCTCCTAAACTATGACATATACAGCAAGATAATAATATTGAGAGGAATAACAGTCTTTTGAGATTGCTGAAAAATAGCCCTCCTGTTGTGTCAGCCCAAGTCCAATTCAAGTTTAACTTAGAATCTCAAAATTCCCTGTTTTTATTCTCAGTCTATTCTTATCTCACCTTATTGCTTCCTTGGGAGAGACAGGTGAGATCTCAGTAAGATCAAATGTATTCCCCGTGAAACAAAGAAAATACATTTCCAAGACAAGATTTTTCCCTATTTGGCTCAGTGACTGACAATTCTGGGTAAATAAACCCAGAGGAAGCAGTAATGTCCCAAATAGAATAGATAGAGCCCTATGGCTTTATTCTTCCAGCAAAGTAAAGTCGCTTAGCAACATTTTGTTTCTTTTAGGTGGTGGAATTAACCTGCCCGTTGTCACTAAATCGCATACTTATTTCCCCCAGCCTCTCACTCAGTCCTACAGGAGTGTCACAGGGTTGGATGTGATCCTGGCAGATTGAGAGGGGTGTCCATAGATAATCTAATGGAATGCTCATAATGCCATTAAGAGCTAATAAGAACAAATGTAACCTTCGTTTTAAAGACCCTGTACACCCAAACGTTTTTGGAAACGCCTTATATAGGCTTGATGAAATGACATGTGAAATGACTTTTGCACAAGTGTGGTACTGATTTTTTTAGCTACATAATCATTTATTGTGCTACATTTGTTTGGGTGGTTCTAAAAAGGGGTGTTGATGCAATGAGTTCCCCACTTAGCATAACAACCCAGTCCCCCCTCGCCCCCAAATCCCAAAAAGTAGTCATCCTGCTATGGATTCCTAGCCTAAAAATGTAGACACACCCTAGTGGCAGCAAATGTAATTTGCAGCCAGGGTATTCTAGCAACTCTCCGTTGGCTTGCGAGCTGGAAAAACCAAACTTCGGTCAGGCCAATCACATTGTGTACAGAGTCGGTGGACAGGCTTAACATAATGATGGCAGAGTTGCGATGGTTCCGCGTGAATTCCCTGCTACTTGAAAACAAAGAGGATGGATGCTGCTGCTGGCGAAGAGCAGTCTTTGAATCGCGACTCGAGTTAAGCTTTTTTTTAAGTTGGCAAAAGTTTGATCAACTAGCCAACTAGCTCTGCTGGTGGGAAAACGCATGGGGCTCATGAGTTGTAGTGCTATCCTATTGCGTGCAGAGAGAATTTGAAAGACAACCGTTTATCAAGCCCCTCAGATTGAATACTGCCAATGGTGACTTCCCAGACCCTATCTTGATGTGGGTTTGGTTCGGCAGGCTAATGGATTCCTTCTGATATCAAAAACTAAAAAGCTGAAGTTTGCTAATTGGGATCAGCTGTGTAATGAATAGTTGAAATAAATAAGTGGTAGTCTCTTCTTGTCTCAGCTCAAGCCAAGTTCAGCTCAAGTTCTCAAAATACTGTTTTTTCCTTTTAATCTATTCTCGTCTTGAGCTCATTTCTAACAGCTTGTCCTAACTGCATGCCAGCAAGTGCGTTAGACTGTCGCGCAGCATTGAATGATCTCTGTCCACACTGAATCCGTTAAATATGCCACTATATTGTGTCAGCTCATTCAATATAGCAGAACGCTGGGGGCGACAGAAATAAAATAAAACAGGGTGTCCGACAAACTTTCTGCTCAAAATGTCACAGTTGAGAGGGGGAGCACCTTTACCCCATTTGGGTGCGGCTTCAGCTCAGTCATTGGACCTGCACATAGTATACAAGTATTTTCATGGTTTAATACTTTATTTAATATACTTTCATATATTTGTATTCATTCAGATTTGTCTGGATGGTGTGGTTCTGTGATCAAGTTTGTTTTGTGCTGTAACAAACTCAGAAAACATATTTATGTTTGGTTTACAGGGTCTTTAAACCAACTCATTTCGTCACAAAGGCCATCCATCAACCAATTTAAACTCCGCCTCTGCCTTTAAACTCCGCCTTCAGAGAGTGTTGAATTTGGTTGATAATGTTTGAATGCACGCCACAAACTAACAGTTCAAACCCACATTTAGACCAACCCCCTTCGTGCTTGGATGTGTTGAACTACAACAGGGGAGGGCCAAGCAACCGTGGGGTTGTAATTCTACGTGTGAATACAGCGTGCTTAGAGCATCTCAGTGTCCTGTTTGGCATGAAAACAGAAACAGTAACATCTACTGGGTCCTTGAGAAATAAAAATAAAATAAAAAATCACTCAAAGATTTATCAGAGACAAAATAGACCTTCTTGTATGCTTTTTGAAACATATTATACCCTTCAATGATAATATATTTGATTTACAGATATTAGAACAACATGTTATTTGTAGTCCAAGTATTAAATCATATGTTTGACACGGCTCAATCAGCAAGCCCCTGTGTGAAAATATACTGTATCTCTGACTGTGTGGACCTTTGACTTCATCTCATCATGACTATGTATTTCTTGTCTGTGTCCAGTGTTTGCCTTGGTTTCCACGGTTACCCCGAGGGCAGGTAGGGCAGGGCATTGTGGTAGTTGTAGTCCGGGCAGACCTTCTGGACGAGCCGGTAGTCGGTGCTGTAGAAGGAGATGTAGATGCAGATGACACGGAGCGGCCGCGAGCACAGCCAGGAGATGTGGCTCTGAGTCTGCTGCTGCAGGCACGTCTTGGACGGGTCGTAGTTGCACGGCAACGTGCGCTTGCTCCGCTCGGCCTTCTCGTAGTCCACGCGGCACGTGAACGTCTTGGAGTCCTTGGGGTAGACCACGCTCTGGCGCTCCAGGTCGAACTCCAGCGCCTTGCCTGGCGGGACCAGGCTCACGGAGACGTTGCCCTCGCCCGTGGAGTTGTGGCGGAAGTAGACGCTGAAGGTGCCGTTGTGGTGGTCCACCAGCTTGCCGGTCACCAGCAGGTTGAGGCGCACCGTTTTGATGTTGGAGTAGAAGTCGCCCCAGCCAAACATCTTCTGGAACTTTCCGCTCTTCAGGAAGGGGTGGCGTCTGGCAGGTGTTGCCAAGGGAGCATGGCTTGAGCTCAAATGCTTTGACAGCTGTGGATCCTGCTTGTGTGGGTCTTTGGAGGGGTCCAGGGACAAGAGGTGAGAAGGTTCAGTCTTTCCATGAAACCTCCATAGCTTAAGGGGAGAGGCTCTGTCTGCTTGCCCAAGACCAGGTGCCCTGAGCTGTGCACCAGACTCCTCACTGCTGGCCTCCCTGTGTCCAAGAACCATCTGTGGAAGGACAAGGAGGAATGAGGATCAACAAACTGTAAAGAACAGTGTAAAGGTGGTGTAAGAGAAGCATGAATGCAAAGTACTCAGAGAGAGAGATAATAAAGAGAGGGGAAGTGTACAGAACCCCGGAATCATTGCAAGATATTTTTATATCTTTATTAAATTGTGTGCACATTTGACAAAATTGTGAGCACAATTTACTAAATCGTGGGCACATTTTACTAAATAGTGCTCTCATTTTAATTTTTGTAAACTGAGCAAGCATTTTTTTTCACACAATCTGAGCACACACTTTTATTCACACAATTTAGTAAACTGTGTGCATAATATATTCAAATGTGAGCACGATTTACTAAATTGAGTGGCTTATATAATAAAATGAGACCACAATTTAGTCAAATTAGCGCACATTCTCTCGATATACAAAAATATCTTGCAATGAGAAGTGAGACAGTCAAAAAGTGAAATTGACACTGTGAAGATGTGATCTCTACATGGTATTATTATCTCTGAATGATTTGATATATTATAGCATAATTGAAGAGTGATCTCCCTGTGACTGGTGTGCCTGTTCCTTCCGATCATGCATAATAAATCATGATATGTAAAGGAATATTAACTGTCAGTAGATCATGAAAAACAAATGTTAAACCATAAATACCTTACTTAATATAGGGCTACACAGGTCATGACAATTGTGCAAATTATCGTTAAGTTTCCGTGAATAACTTCCTTCATGCCATTAATAGTACCGAGTAGCCTACATCATGCATTACAATTTTAAACAGAAAACCAATGGAGACACAAAGGGCTTGCGGAATTGATGACTTTCTTGCTGTCACTAAAGTGGTGACCAGGCGCTTCTGCATGCCATTGAGCTTCCGTTACATTACTTATGTGTGGGGGTCCAGAGCAGAAACCAATTACTCTCGTTAACAGGTGATAATGACTGATGGTTTTAATTTAATTCATGGCAGCTCAAACGGAACAAGGACTCCGTCTGATGGTCTCTAATAAGATCTGATGATTTTTGGCGGTCGTTTTTCTCACGGGGATAGCCTACACTAAAAGTCTGTCTTTGTTGCCGAGTCAAGGCTGTCACCCGTGGAGGTCTGGGAGATTTATGACTCTCTGAGTTCCCACACCGTATCACAAAATTCGCCCAGTAAGCTATGTAACGACCAGTAAAAGTTGCTACTTCTCACTTTCACCACTCTCTAATTACCTCTGACTGGGTCTCGACAAAAGGACATTATTTGATCAAGCTATACAATTAGAACTCTCTTTAATGATGGCACAATACTATACGCGTGTTGAATGGACTAGCCTACTTATGCGCAAAACCCTGGAGTGACATGCATTCACACAATTACACACAATTGCTATAAACACAATGTCCCATGAGACCTTTCAAAGGTCATCCGTCTGTAGACACTTGGACATTCACCATGGTGATCTCAGATTTCTTGCACTGTCCGTGTTTACAATGCAATATTAGAGGAAATTAAACTATGCAGATGAATGTTTAGCAGTTGAGCGTTCCGATTATGTAGCTAGGCTACGTAACATATTTAGACTACACTGCAGCCGACACACTTTTCAGTTCTTTTCGCACCATCGCATGTGTACAGCATTTTTGAAGTGTGAGTGTTTTAGTGGTCTGGATATCCCTGCACATATAGGCTACTCAGTTGAAACAAAGTCATTGAACAAAACAAAACAAAAACAAAAAAACAACAAGAGAAGCCGCTTCCTTACCAGACACACTTCCCCGTACAGAAACAACAGCCCAAGTGCATTACGGCAGCGCATCTCTTCCCCTCCAATGTGAATCTTTCTCCTGCAAGAAATATTTCGGTTTCAGGACGAACGAAATGCTTCTCCAAAATCCAATTTAATCTCTTGCATACTCAGTCCGGTTCAGAAAAATTATTAAGAAAAAAAAATCAAGAATTGTCTGCTACTAAACACCGAACGTTTATCATGTCCTTAACGGGACGGTCACGCTGCAGGGGTCTGGCTGGGTGATGGTGCTCGGACATTCCCCTCGAGGCTCACACCTGGGGGGCGGGGCGCGACTCCTCTTCAAGCGCGTGTTGACTACTCCGCGTATTTCTCAAGTCATGCGCTCCAACCTCTTTTGGTCCGCCCCCCACCCAATCCTATCCCGCTACATCGACCCCCACACACACACACACACACACACGCACACACACATACACCTCCACCTGACTCTCCATTGTTCGCTGTTACTGTAATTGAGACGTCCACTGTTCAAGATGTGGATGAATCACTGATTTTAACTGAAATTATTCATGCCGCGTTATTTTTCGATAGCCTAGAAGGCCTACTATAGAAAGTAGTATCATGTCATGCCCCCAAGGTGGCCTTGGCTTCGTTAATAACAAATTTAATTTTGGTATTGTACACTGACTAATTAAAGCATTGTGGCAAAGGGAATAGTGCAGTGTTTCTCAAACCTTTTTTCTGGGGACCCACTTTTTAAAAATGACAGACTATCGCGACCCAACTCGTGATTGTGGTAGTCAACAAACTAGATCAGTGGTTCTCAAACTTTTTCTTTCATTCCCTAGGTGCTTGTCTTTGCCTTGTAACTGGACATTTAACTCAAATGTATCTCTAAGATATATCAAATATATATATATAAGATAGGCCAGCTTCGTCAAGAAATGTTCATTAGTGAACGTGCTTGCAGATTCAAACATGCGCTCTTCCTCCAAGAAGAGGGGACTCGGAGCTCAAACACGCGCGACAGCACTTTACCTCGAGAAAGCCACCTTGCCTCACTGTGAAACAGTACAGCCTTTTGGTCAGCTACCATCTCTTCGCAAAGTGCGGAGAATAGACGCGCTTTTAAGGGCCGGGTTTTGATTAAATTCACCACTCTCACAACAACGTTCAAAATCTCATGTAGATCGGGACTATAAGCTGCCTTGACACGAGCGCTTTCCTGTGAATAACACAGTGCGTCCATTGCGCATCGGGTGCTACCTGGGCCCAGGCTACAGATAAAAAAATAATTTAAAAAACTCCTGTTTTTCACGTCAGTTCGCGCCCCACCTGGCATGTCTCCCCAGCGACCCACAGTTTGAGAAACGCTGGAATAGTGTAGGCCTATCCTTCTTTCAACACTGAAAAGCAGCGCCCTCCCGTGGTGGATTCTAGATGGTTTGGCACAGAATGCAATGAATTCATCCATTTATTATTGTATGATCAAACATAGTGAATATTTTCAAAGAACTAAAGTATATATAACCTAAGACAGGTCAATTTAGTGATAGGCCTGCCAGGTAAAGGAAAGACATTACACAAAATAATGACTAAAATTAAATGGTAATATATCACCAAATTACTGCAGTTCATGTCAGGGACATTAATTAGTCTAGCAGACATTTATACTCTTACTGCTGCACTACAGCACATTTGTATCAGTAGGCCTATGAGGCTATACTAGGCTATGTGACACCCTTTATCCGTCCCAGTCTCTCAGCTATTCACATGAAGATGTGGTCACACAATGAGACAAACATATGTTTCAGTTCTCACAGAATGCTATTCTTTATGACAACTCTATAGTCTCCTCCAGATTGAGTCACATGTATGGCACCTTGGAATGCAATGTAAGAAAAGTGAGAATCCTTCTTATTCCTGCAGGATGGTGAAAATACTACCAGCATGCAAAGCAAGGTAGCATTTTAGAAAATGTTTGAACTACGAGTTAAAACATTAATACATTTAGAAAGTAAAAGATTCTAGGCCTAAAGTGAAATTCAATGCACTTGGAGAATGACCAACAAAAAATAAAAAAGGGAAGGACAAAGTGCAGAGTTGTGTATAAATTGGGAGAGAGGGGGGGGGAGAGTGGGTCAAGTTAGTCCATACTTGGTGGGAATATCCATTACCAATCCCACAATCACAAGTACTATATTGCTATTATACAACAATTCTCCCATAAACTAAATAATCAGAGAACACCCCATTATTGTTTAAAAAATGTTTATTTTTACTTTGTTTTTAATCATAAAAATAGTTCCATTTTCAATGGACAGCATCTTGGCTGCCACGTAACCGACATTCCAGATCCCTTTCCAACGGGCAGGGGCGTAGCTCCTGGGCCCCTGCATAATCCTGGGCCCCTGCATAAGCAGTCGTGATGGGCCCTCATGTTCCTCAATCCTCAACCCAGGTATAAAATATATTCCAGACTTTTCAAGGGGCCTCTCTTCCCCAAGCAGCAGCTAGCTTGGAAGACACGATAGCTTGCTAAATCCATCTTTTCAAATACTCAGCAAAAGGGCAAGCTGTAACATTAATTTCATATGTAGTGTCATGTGACAATGATTTTGATGCACTGTGTCCCGTTGTTTGATAGCTGTTGCTTTTAAAACAAACACAAAAATAGTAGGCTAGACTACTTTGCACGTACCTTTGATGTTCGATGCAGGCTACAGGATCCTGTGCCATCATTTCTGTTAATTCTCAGGCGTGGTCTGGAAGGTTCTGAATGTTTAGTCGTGTTATCAGCTTTATAAGGTTGGTCACGAGATTTACAAGTTTCAGTAACTTAATACTTATCCATTGTTAGGTGAAAGCAAGACTGTGTGTTGAAAATCCATATATTAATAAGTTGAGACAGCTTTCTTTCTTTTTCAGTATGACAAACTCCTTAAAATAAGTTGTCAACTCACCTATACATGTACAAGTAGCAAACTTAATTTTTTTATGTCGAAAATGTTCTTCATTTTAAAGTTTTATCTACTAACCTCATGAATCATTTTTTTTAGAGTGCACAACTTACTGTTTTACACTCTATTTTCAAATGATCAACACACTCCTGGCAAATCATCCACATGTATGGCTATTATTTACACTATTTTGTCAACTCTCTGGCACGCTTTCTCATGTGAAAACTGTTTTAGATAATTAGTTCACTTTGCAATCAGCCTATGCACTATAAATAAGCCACAGGTAATGTACGATACAATGGAGGGAACAGGAAGAGTGAGAAGAGAAAGAAATAGCCCTTTTACAGGCAAAAAATCAGTCTACATGTGGGGTTATTGTCATGTCAGGCCTGGATATGGCATTCCAGAATATATTTTCCCCGATGCCTTGGACTAGGACATTGTATGTGATGTAGACGAAATTTTGAGAGAGATGACACAATGTAGACTGATTTGTTGACACTGTTTGTTTTGATGTGTGTAAATAAACACCAATAGTTGAAGTTTGGATCCTTGCAGTTTACAGAACTATGACAAAAGTATGACCTCAAACTGACATAGTCTACCTTGTGCACAGAGAAAGCAAAAGCCAGATGTGTTTTTTATTCATATACCATCAGTGTGTAGTTGGCACATTGTGTGCTTATTATTATGATGGCTTGTGTTTACTGTTTGATACGAAAACACAATTTTTACGAAGGTGTGAAGAGTTAAGCAAGGTGTGTTGGCTTTTGCAAGAGAACTACAATGTTTTGCTGATTTGATGAAAGGTTTTCCTATTTGTGTGTAGAGTTTTGCAAAAAAAAATGGGCTTAAGCAATCAGAAAAAACTGTAAACATGAAAAACTGTACACATTGTTGAAGGCTTACATACTGCATGACCATAATTTTACTAAAATACTGAAATACTCCCAGGCTATTGATATAGCAAAAATAAGTTTATTCAAGTGTACTATGAGTATACTTATTTTTACTAAAACTGAGGCAGTACTTGAAGACTTTTTATAAACTATATTTTATATAGGCCTACAGTAGTGAAGTATACTGAAAAGTATAAACAAAAGTCTAAGACTAATTAATACTAAGACTTAGCCTACACTTATACTTAAATACTAAAACTTATACTTATACTTAGTAGCCTATACTTTTTATGTCTTTCTGCCACAAAGTACTAATACTTAGTATATCTTGCTCCAAGTGCATAATAAGGTTGAATATAGAACCCTGGCAGTAGATACAAACCTAGAAATTGTTGTGACTGAAATCTGGGGTAACATTGGAAGAATAACCTTATTGAATTACTATAATCCTTGTCAGAAACTAAATGGTGATTTAGTTTAGCATTTGCAGCCATCTTGAATTTAGTCACGATAAGTCGAGCAACAAGTAAGAATGAACAGGTATGATAAGGGATCAGATTCCAAAAATAATTCCGTGGAAATGCATGGATTCAAGTTGCTGCTACTGGAAGAAACTGGAATCCATGCATTTCCACTGAATTATTTTTGGAATCTGATCCCTTATCATACCTGTGCACAATCAGCAAAACTTTGGAGTGCAGGGGACAAGCCGAGATGGGCTATCAGACATACGTTCACACTCGGTATCATGTTTCAATACACTTTAGGTCCATATCACCCCGGAATTCTCCTTTAAATCTGCTAAGAAAAATAGTTGGAGGAATTACTGCTCCAGTTTGTCAGGTGAAACACCAATTACTCAACTGTGGTCCACGGTTAGGAGAATTAATGGAGTAGGGAGAAGTAACTTCCCTGTTCTAATAGATGGAGCAAAGGTAGCGGTATCCTCCTTGGAAAAGGCTAACCTCTTAGTTGAAACCTTTAGAAAGATCCACAGCTCTGACAATCTTGATGAGGAAAGCAGGGAAATTAGGGCTCAGACAATAAGGAATTATGTCTTTCCCCAAGAGTCGCAATGTCGGGACTATAATGTCGTCTTTTCCCTAGATGAGCTTAAAGGAGCCATAGCTAAAAATAGGAATACAACCCCTGGAATGGACAATCTTTACTATAAAATGTTTAATCATGTATCTGATCTTGTTTTAGAAGAGCTTCTCAGCCTTATGAATGAAATCTGGAATCAAGGTAAGTTACCTAAGACCTGGAAGCATGCTGTTGTCATTCCGATTCTGAAACCGGGGAAGGATCCTAGCTCACCATCCTCATATAGGCCTATAGCCCTTACTTCAGTTGTTTGTAAGATCATGGAGAGGATGATTACAGACTGGTCCACCATTTAGAAGTGAAGGGAATATTGGTGGATTATCAAAGTGGATTTAGGAAGGGTAGGGGCACTATGGATAATGTGGTTGCTTTAGATCTGGAAGTCAGGAAAGCTTTGACCAATAAGGAGTCCCTTATTGCTGTCTTCTTAGATATTGAGACGGCTTACGACATGTTATGGAGGGAGGATCTCCTTATTAAATTAGTAAGATACGGTATTGAGGGAAGAATGTTCTGGTGGATCAAGAATTTCCTGGAAGAGCGTACAATTCAGGTTAGAGTAGGTGGATCTTTCTCAGGTGTGGTCCGTGTTGATAATGGGACCCCACAAGGTAGCGTGATCAGCCCAGTGCTTTTTTAATGTCATGATCAATGACATATTCATTGACCTAGGCCATGGTGTAGGGAAGTCGCTCTATGCTGATGATGGGGCCATATGGGTTAGAGGAAGAAACATCCCATTTAACTAAGAAGATTCAGGGTGAGTTAAAAACAATAGAGGAATGGGCATCTAAATGGGGTTTTAAAATCTCTGTCTCTAAGACAAAGTATGTTGTGTTTAGTCGTGCCAGGAAAAAGTGGGATGGCTCCTTGACCTTGTATGGCACCCCCATAGAGAAAGTGGATAGTTTCAAATATTTGGGAGTATGGTTTGATAGCAAGCTAAACTGGAACAGCCATATCTCTAAAACTGTAGTCAAAACTAAGGTGATTAACGTGATGAGATGTCTCACAGGCTTCTCTTGGGGGGGGACAAGGGCACGCTCCTGACTGTTTACCAAGCCATGATAAGATCAATATTTGACTATGGGTGCCAGGTTTATGGAGGGGCTGCAACATCTGTTCTGAAAAAGTTAGACATTGTTTAATCCAAAGCTCTCAGGATTTGCTGCGGGGCATTTACCTCCACATCTGTCTCTGCTCTACTCAATGAAACGGGAGAGAAGCCCCTATCCTTAAGAAGAATCCAGCTCTCTCTGCACTATTGGAATAGGTTAAGGGAGAAAGTTAGTGATTGCCCGGCAAGTGCCATCCTGGCTGACCAGGAAAACAGGCAGCCTTTCGTTATGCAATGCTTAAAATGGGCAAAAGATTTTAAGCTATTAGATCTAGTGCCAGCAAAAACCTTTAATTGGGGATCAGTCCCTAACTGGCTTCTCCCTTCCCCTCAGTTTGACTTCAAATTGCATGAGGACAAACACAATGAAGATGCCGAATTCTCCAGCGACTCATCTATGGAGTACATTCATCTTAACTGGGACTCCAGTGTGCAAATTTATACTGATGGATCCAAAGACCCAGAGTCGGGAAAAACTGGCTGTGCATTCTTCATCCCTCAATCCAACATAAGAATGGGATTCAGACTGAATGATGATATGGCTGTTTTCACAGCAGAATCTGTGGCTATCCTGAAAGCCCTTCAGTGGATGCTGGAAGAAGGACCCAGAGATGCGGTAATCTGCTCAGACTCTTTTTTTCAGTCCTTAACAGTCTAAAAGGCCGGTCTTCAAATGCTAGGCCTGATCTTATCTGGGAAATTATTTTAAGTTGGTATAATCTTTATAAGCTAGGGCATGAGGTCGCCTTCTTGTGGGTCCCAGCCCATATGGGCATAATTGGGAATGAGGTGGCAGACAAAATAGCCAAGAAAAGTTTAGATAAAGATACTACTTCAATTCAACTCAGTCCAGGAAGAACAGAGCTGAGAGGTAGATTGATGGAGGGGGTTTTCCAGTGATGGCAGTTTCAGTGGGATCAGGATGTAAAAGGTAGACACCTTTATTCAATTCAGCCGGCTGTCAAGCCCACTAGCAACGTATCGGGGGATAGGTTCCAGCAAGTTACTTTAACTCGTCTTAGGTTGGGGCACTGCGCATTAAATGCCTATTTGCACTTAATTGGCAAGCATCAGGATGGGTTATGTGAGGTATGTAAAGTTTCTGAGACAGTTTCCCATGTATTGCTAGATTGCATTCAATACAGTGGGGTTAGGCGTGTACTTTTTATTGAACTTCATAGCCTGGGTGTTACCACTGCTACTATCTCTACTCTACTTGGATTGAATGATACTAAAGTCACATCAAGCCTAGTTAGGTTTTTAAAAGCTTCTGGCCTAGCTGCCAGAATCTAAGAGGCTGATGAGTTAATGGGCTGAATCATCCTGCAGGTGGCGGTAATGCACCGATAGGTGTCTAATCTGCCATTAAATCCTGAAGAAGAAGAAGATGGTCCCGCCCCTACCTGCCAGCCAATGGGAGCCGTCCAATTTTCAATTAGCGCTCACCGCGCCAATTCATGGTCTCCCTTGCAAAAAATATAGCTTGCTAACGGTCTCGTTGACCCGTTCTCAACAAGGAAATGAGAAGGAGGAGAAGATATTCTAGCTAAAACGTAATTTTCAGCATTTTAACACGCCACAATGGCATTTGCCATTTATTATTTTAAGGACAAGACTGTGGAAGTTGGGAAGATTTCATGGATGAGTACTGACGACCAGCAACAATGTCCAAAAGTAATCACTCAGTGCCCTGATCTAGAAGAAGAAAACGGATGGATGGCGATAAAGTGCGTCATGAAAGGCAGAAAAAGACGGTCAGACGGTCCAGCCTTTTTCCCAGCAAAGGTTTTGATGGTTGGTGGTAAGTTGTTAATTGCATTGCTCTCAAAGTGAGGCCTGGACATAGGCTAGCTAGCTAACTTGTATAATTGTCAACTAGCAGCTATTGTTATTTACAATTTGCAATGTCGAGGATGAGAAAATTAGCCCTTGTTTTGGCGTTAACGTTAGATGCCGACGAGGATGGCAACGAACATTCCCGTTTGTCATGTTCACTCAACTAGTTGTTCGGTTGGCACCTTTGACTTCTTTGTTTTGGTCGCCATTTTTCTTTTTCTATAGCTCTATGAAGGCAAAATAGGTAGTGAGTTTGGCAGAATAAATATAGATAAGGAATTCAGCTTATACTAGATAAGTAATTCAGCTTATACTGTAAGTGTACATTTAATTTTGAACTCTTAAACCCCATTTTGCACTCTTAAACCTACATGTTTTGCCTGTGGTAGTTTCTACAGGGTTTTCCATATTTTAATAGGCGTTTCAAAATGCAAAAGAGATCCCACAAGCTTTTAATTTGATCTTGTTTCTTACACAGACAACTACAGTGATCTCTGCAAGAAGAGGCAGGAATTCATAAATGGTGAAGACATCTGGGAAGAAGCAACCAAGAGGACGAGTAAGCCGAACAGCAAGGGGAAAGATGTGGAAGAGGATCATGAAGTTCCATCTAAAAAAGGTAGGTACCTTGATAAATACCTTGGTATGACACACGTTGATTGTAAGTGACATTTATTTATCATTTCTGGTGTGCATAAAACTAAACAACATAGTTATATGATTTTTGTTTTGAGTTAGGTTCTCTAGGTATGATCCATCAGTGGTGAGGTTGATACTGTAAATGCAACTAAATCATCATTATCATGTTATAAACATATAAAACCGAATTATAATTTTGACAGAAGAGAAAGAAGTCAACGTGTGCTGAAAAACAGTCTGCAAACCAAATGATAGAAGAGCTGAAGAAGCAGCTGGCAAACAAAATATCTTCAGAGGTAAAATATTTGACTATTATGGTATTTTGAGTTGAAGCAATAATTATGGTGTGGATTTTCTGCCTGATTCTTTGATTCTTTTGATTTCACGTGTTTTGGTGTAGTCGACTAACTCAAATGAGGAGTCATCAGATGAGGAGCAGCTGCCCAGAAACTGGAGTGGGGTACAGAAGAAAGTGACAGAGCTTAAGAGAGAAATCAAGAGCCTGAAAGCAGACCATGGGAAAGAGATACTACATGCTATGAGAGGTATTTTCTATTTATCAATTTAAGTAGCCTAAAGCAAATTCTAAAACAACAGCTTTGAACGACTGAAGATGTGCCTATACTGATTCCTGAAGTCAGACAAACACTGTGGGTGTGCAGGTCAGGCATAATGAACTAAGGCCATCCTTAAAATATTTTGTTTGCAGTAACAGCCAAAAAAAAAATAAATGGGTCGGTAGGTAGGTCAATATTTTTTTTTTTTTCAAGATTCAAAGTAAAAAAAAAAAAGTACAATTTTGGTCATGGTGATTACGTTAGGAATGAATTTACACAAATGTGCATATCGTGGCGTAACTGACTGGGTCTTCAACCCGTGCCTTCAGGCACACCATTGCAAACCTCATTCTGATGCAGGTTATATAGACCAGCCTTTCTCAAACTTCTTTGACCTGAGGCCCGGTCATGGCAGACTTTTGGGTCATAGGGCTCATCTACATGTACCCAGAAAGAAGGCTACAATAGCTCTTGGCCACGTTATATTGAAATTTGACTATACAATACTCAATGCTATACAGTGTATTATACAGTCTCTGCTCTCTAAGGAAGTTCCAAAAAAAACGTCGTTCTATTAAGTTTAAGTTAAATAAATAAATAGCCTTCCAACAGGTTGAAGCGGAGCTTTGATACCAACGTTATCGATTAGTTTCAGTTTCTCTCGGCGAGACCACCACTGAATGAATGCTCATACCACCACTTAATTGTAGGGCTCCATGTTTAATGACATCGATAGCAGAAAGCGTTTGTTTTCTTTTTTTCCCGATCCGCGGTTTCTTGATCAACTGCGCAGCAAATTATCAGATGAAGCACGGGCCTAATTTCCTCCACGACTCCGCCGACCAGCAGTCTCCATGTTGCGGACCCATATTTTGAGAAATGCTGAATAGACCACAACCAATTTCAATACTCGACCACGGTCACCGTTAGACTAGGGGAGGAGGGATGAAAAAAAGATCTGGCCACAGTTCTTCCAGAACTTCGTGCCAAGTAAAAGCGTTATCAGTTTGTGTGAATGAAACGGCGTAGGCCATAGTGTGACATCGCGTAAAAACCAATGGTGTAGAGATGGCGCCACAGGTTTTGTTTTAAGTGAGCCGTTTGCATGTAGGCAATTTATATTCACAATACTTGGGCCTACTAAAAAAGAAATATTATTTTATTGCATTTGTATTGGTTGTTTAGAGTAAAAAAACAATCGGTCGGTATTAACAAAGTTTACAACCCGCAAGTCGGTCGGACTAAAAGGGGAAAAAATAAATATTTGGGTCGGTTCTAAATTGACAGGGTCGGTCGGGTTACGGCAAACGAAAATATTTTTAAGGATGGCCTAAACTTAACACAATAAACTGAAATTTTCGTATACTCCCATACTGAAGCATTGAAATCTGAACACCTGGCTTCAACCTGACATTTATAGGTTATGGCTAATTCAGTCTCCTCCTGCTTCCTGTTCCTGCCTAATCAGCTCCTCTTCCAGTCATTGTCTTCATAACAAAAACGATTTATTTTTTTAACACTAATTTAATTTTTTAATGGTCTCAAAACACAGTATTGACACAAAACTTTTGTTGCCTTGTTTTTATTCCCTTTACAGAGCTTCCAGCAGTAGTGACAACGCTGAAAGAGATCATAGAAAAACTCACAGTTCAGATCTCAACTCCTGCATCCACCTGGTCAACACCCACACCAGATCGACAAGTTTGTGCACCCGCCTCTCCTCAAGTGTTGTCTGACCCTGATGATATGGTAAATACCTCAAAATGCATTGATAGTGTATGTGTTTATCCATGTGGGGAAAGTTTTGCTGTACAATTTCCCTCTACACCTTGTGATTGTACACATAAGTTAGAAAGAAAGCATATTCATCAACTTTGTACTGGATATATACAATTTATGATGGATTTGGAAATGCTATGATGCCCCCAAATTGCTCATGTTATGGGGTTAATGTATAGACTGTAGGCCTATGCATATTTACTGCACTGATGAATAGATAGATTTACAAAGATTTTTTTATGGAATTGTTTCATCATTATTTGGTGTGTAATATTTAAATGTTTTGCAGGTGCCTCTTACGCCAGGTTCTGATGTAAAAGTTCCAAGACTAAAGCTGAAGTCTCTGCGGACTGCAAGTTCAACTTTGTACATTGGGGATCTTGCGGTGCTCATCTATGGTAAAAACACACTGGCCAACTCAAGTTTGACCGGGAGGAAGTTCAGGGCCCACAAAGATGTGAAATCAAAGCCACAACTGGATCAAATCAAGCTTGATGCTATATTTGGTGAGTGCATTTAATTTAAAGGGACACCAGGCAATGTTTTCGTGTTAATTACTCATCTTCCTAAGTCGGTATATGGTTAAATGACTCATTACAGGGCGAATGAAGACTCTCTCGCCCGCCGCTACTGCCTGTAGGAAGAATATCCCGCTTGCAAGTTCAATGTATCATACCCGCCGACCGAAGCAGGATCAGTTTCCATCCTGCATTCACAGCAGAGGCAGGCTAACGTAACGCGATTGTTGCAAACGTGTGTATAATGGCAGAGGCGGCGAAGAAGCAGCGAAAGCCCTTGACAGAAGCTGGGGAAAAGATCTTCAGACCGAGCGAGGGGGAGTTTCGTAGAGAAAAAGCTAGTGCTGGGCGGTACACCGGTTCACACCGTATACCGGTGTATATTTTCGTTATGATATGAATTTTTAATATACCGCCATACCAGTGTATTTGATTACACAACGTTTGGAACGCTGCGCCGCGCGACAGTGTTTCAGACGGGACTTTTTTCACACGCACGCATGGTGCGACTGCGAGGCATAGCTGGGCATAGTGAGGGTAAACACAAGGTGTTTTAAGTTTTTCCCCTGAAGTATGACCCTTAAGGCTTAATTTCTCCTTAGGTAAGGGGTTTATTTAAGGGTGTTGCACAGAATACCTTAAATTGTTTCTTTAGTTAAGGAAAAACGTTAAGGGATACTGCATTGAAAGGGATTTACCGTCACGAAAATTCTATTGAGATTGTTCAACATTTTGTAACTAGCTGGCTAGTAGGTGATGTCGTTAGTTAGCAACCCACCGAACACAGTGAAGTTTAATGATCTTATCATTCATCTCACCTTAAGAATATTCGCTGGAATTATCCAGGTAGCAAGTAAAGCATGTTATAGACATGAACTGAGCAATACTAGCTGGCTTGTTAGAAATGATCCTGACTGTCATCAGTGCACCAAAACGAACTTTTTTGTTAATGTTTTGCCTAGTGAACCGAACCGAAGCTCATGGCAGGCTAACAAGACATCCACATCCACATGAAGTTAACGTTAGCCTACCACTAACGTCATGCAAATCACACAATAACAATAAGGCATGTTTCTGATAGGCCTATTTGACAGAGTAAGCAGAGAGGTTTTATTTTAAATTGTATAATTTTCAAAAAGGTATAATTATTGCAAGTTGCACTACTTTTTGTATTGGTTTTATACAAGATGTTTGTGAAATTTGCACAGTAAAAGTTCTGTATTTTGACTGCAATTGTCTTTGGATTCTGATGCAGAATCATGAGTGGCTCTTTTTTCTGGGGCCATGCAAAACTGCATTACCACTAGTGTTGAGTTATTCATGACAGTAAAATAGACCATCCTTAGTCAATGTACTGCAGCAAATCCTCTCTCAACCTGTAGAAAATGCTGAACATCTGATTATGCATGGGGAAAAAATACCGTCATACCGTGAAACCGTAAGAATTTTGAAAAATACCGTGAGATACATTTTTGGTCATACCGCCCAGCACTAGAAAAAGCATCAGGCTTGCCTGGTGTCCCTTTAAGGCAAAACTGGAATAATAGTTATAATCAGACACTCACTCACTCACTCACTCACTCACTCACACTATCAGTACTACAAATAAAAATATAAGCAGCAATGTGGGGGCCAAGTAGTGCGCTATAGCAGGAATGGAGTTGCCATGGCATGAGCAAGCACTCACAGCAAGTTTGATTGCAATTGGATAAAGAATGGCTGAGAAATAAGCTCATTTACTTTGTTATAGTGCCCCTGGAGGTGCAAATTACACCAATGTCCTTGTGCATTCTCAGAATCAGCTACCATGTCCCTGGACTTCATACACCAAAGAGTTGCTGAGATGTGAGCTCAATTTGTCTATTACAGCACCCCTAGAGGCCAAATGAGACCACTTTCCTTGCATGTCCTCACAATCAGCTACTTTGTCTGTGTATTAAGTTTGGACTTCATACATCAAAGCGTTGCTGAGATACAAGCTCACTTCCCGTGATGCCAATTTCCTAGTCCCCTCATCAGATACCAAGTCCAAATGATGCCAATTTCCTTCCTGTTAGCGTCCTCACAATCAGATACCAAGTCCCTGTACAAAGTTTGGACTTAAATTTGTAACCATTAAAACTTTTTTTAGAGTTTGGACTAAATCAATATGGCGGAAAGATATTAGACCACTTCCTGTTCAGGCGCGGCTCAATTGTGAAAATCAGACAAAAGAGTCGCCATGTGTGGTGGTTGGCTGTCACGGGCAAACAAAAAATTGCTGAAATTGAAAATCTGACAAATGGTATATTTTGTTAACTCAAAGCGTCACCTAGATGTTTGTCCACTTCCTGTTTGGTGGCTTCATCGAAGATCATCTCTGCCAAAAATGTTCTGACAAGTATATTTTTGAAAATCATCTCTGCCAAGTTCGGAAAATGGATGAAATTTGTGACCGCTGAAACCTTTAAGTAGTTTGGACTAAATCCAATATGGTGGAGGTCCAATATGGCGAAAAGTGACTTAATAGGGGTCATTGAACTTAGGTCGGTCCAGGGATTCCAACGGTGCCTGATATGTGAAAATCGGACGCACCGTTCAATGGTCATATGCGTGAATGCAATCCAGGTTCGACCCATTGGTGGCGCTAGAGTGTTGGGCATAGAGTTCAGTAAATTGGTGAGAGTGATCATGGGACAGTACTGAATCAGTGTGCCAACTGATTCAGACGGCTAGACGGCTGGGTTTAGAGGTCCATAAATGAGTGTGAGTGGTCAGTGGAGTGTACCGAAACTTTCTGCCAAAAAATCTGCACTTTTTAGCCAGGCATTCTATGGGCTGCCATAGACTCCAATGGCGGAAGTGTAATAATAGGAAAAGCTAGTAACTCAATGGGTGCCTTCGCTGCTTGGCCCCCAATAAATTAAAAACAATACATACTAATGCTTCTATATGATGCTAAACAATCGATGTTTTTCAGTTGTCGTAAATCACAGAGGATTTGCACGTGAGGTCACCGCCAGCATGCTGCCCATTGTTTTGCCACTCAGTTACCACTCTGTCTTATTCAGTCTGACTGGGGTGTGTTGTGTGTGCAATCCCTTTATAACAGTTTTGCTGATTGCTGATTTAAGTTCAGAAATGTATCTGATAAACCATCCTCTCTGCCATGACGTGTGTTAATTGTGGACGGTGAATAAGAATAACATTGAGGTAATGTTTTGTTCTGTATGTGTTTTTTCATTCACAGCCCATGCACAGACGAAATTTCCTGACACCACCATGCAAGATGTGAGACAAATCATAGGAAAGAAATGCAACAACATAAGCTACGCCAACCAAATAAATGAAAAGAAGTCATAAAAGTACAGATTTTGTTTCTATCTAGTTATTTATTTTTGGTTCCAAAGGTGTGCACTTTTCTTTTACCTTTTTTGACAAGGAAGGACTTTAGTTCTTTTTAGTACATTTTTACAAGCACAAGTTTTGCTTTACCACTTTTTACAAATAAGGACTTGATCTTGGAGAGACCATTATGTCTACACACAGCACCTGTAAAATGTGTTTATGTTTATTACTGCACTGTGTTGTTCATGTCACTACAATGACCACAATGCTGTGGGTTTGTCATGGGTATGTTGTGATATTGAATACTGTACATGTCAACCAATCAAATGTCTTTGTTTGTTTGCTTTCATTTGAATTTTATACTCAGCCAATGATTATTTCTTATTTGTTTATGCCTGCGAAATTGCGGTGAAACTAAAGGTTCCATCACCTTAGTGAGGAGAAGGGTAGTGAGTTCCAGTCTGCCTGGAGTAAAGAGAGGTCACTGTTTCTCCTGCTCCGCCTGTCAGTGCTGTTTCGTGGAGACTTAGCGGTGATTTTATGTACCCCGGCCCACGAATGGTGAATTGTGCGAGTGAGTCACGTTTATGGTGATCAGTTTGGTGTGCTTCGTGTCTCTCGTCGGGTCTTGTTCAACTTGCCTCAGAGCTTACTGTTGAGCTAGTGCTAGTGGTCGTTAGCTACTTGTTGCAGTTTTCCGTCGGAGACTAACTCGTTTATACCTCCTGTGCTGGACCCACCGGAGCTACCCCTACGACTGCTTCTCCGCCGGTGCTGAGCCCACCGGAGGACCAACCGCCCTGCTACTGCTGGTGTTGCTAGCTACGTTGGCTAGATCAAGGCAGCTGCTTGCCTCCCGTCTGCACCTGGACAACGGTCGTCGGTTTGGCTGAGTGGAGTGAAACTGTTTGTTCGTGAGTACACTTACACTGACACACACACACACACACACTCGCCGAGCGACCGGCGAGTCGGATGGGCATTGTAGTGGTTGCTACCTTGCCTTTCAGCTCATAGAGCTGACTTCAGTGCACCAACGAGCTCCAACAGAAAGCCAGCTTGGGGGTTATATATATTAAGACACGTATGGGGGTTAACATACGGTCTGTTAGCTTTAATGTTCAGCTGTAGCAGCTAAGTTAGGTTCCCTTCAGAGTGAATTGTTCACTCGCAAGTCTGCTTGTCAGGGTTCTGTAGCTGCTATCACTTTTACTTCTTATCGAAGCTATTTACTAAATAAATATTTGATTATTATATTTCATTAACTTTGGCTGTATTGGCAATTCATCTCTGTATGCATCCACCACTAGTGTAATTACTACTTACACATACATTATATATTTTTATTCTGTAGGAATACATTATACACTAGCCTAAGGTAAGTGTAGTATTTTTACAGTGGAGGCACCGCGCTATTGAATGTATTGTCTTTAATTATTAGCCTACTGGTATTCAGGAATCTCAGCCAACTCATCATTCCACCGCTGAGAATTCAGGATACTGTTTGCGCCAATGTTTTATACTGATTGTAACTAGTGCCTGTGCACACCCGTTAAGAAGGGGTTACATACATGCAACATGCACTTTTTCCTTTCATTTTCTCCATTAAGGAAATACTTGGTTTCATAGGTCTTTGTTTTTGAAATGTTTGAAAATATATCAAACTTGTTTTCAACATTCTGTCTTGTGATTTTGTAAATGCATCACACTCTTGTGTACATACAGTATGAGTAAACTTTAAGTTTATACTTAAAAGGAGTATATTTCCAGTATATAAATAGTAAGCTACAAGTATGCCAAGCAAACTTAAAGTATAACAAGTAAACTAGTAAAATAACCAAAGTTTATAACAGTATACTTAAAGTATACAATAATAGGGACTCGAAGTATATAACTAGTACAATGGCAGTTTCATAGATGTGACATAGCGGAGAAGCGACTGTGAGACTGTTTTGCGGCTCGCATCGAGGAAGCAAGCGTCATCAGCGTCACGGGTTGGCTTTGATGTGAGTGGTTGAAGTGGCACGTCAATAAAGATGAAAGGCAGGTGGTTTATCCAATAATATGTGCGATCCCAGATGGATGAGTGGAGCTAGGAGGAACGAAAATCATCTGGCGAGAGTCAGGTTAGTTTGCCCACCCCTGGACTAAACGTTTTCTGGTATAATTATGACTGCTGCATAGGACTCGAAGTATATAACTAGTACAATGGCAGTATATCGATAAGTGTACTTGTGGTATAGTTTAAAGTGTACGTTTGGTGTGGATGAACTTGACTGGCCTGCACAGAGTCCTGACCTCAACCCTATAGAACACACTCCTAAACCTTGGGGAAAGCCTTCCCAGAAGAGTTGAAGCTGCTATAGTTGGAAAGGGTGGACCGACGTCATATTAAACCCTATGGATTAAGAATGGCATGTTACTTAAATATGCAAGTCTGTCCTAGATTAAATACAAAGTACTACTACTCACCTTCAAAGCCCTCCACAACCTTGCTCCCCCCTACATCTACGACCTCCCTTACACTCCTTCCCGCTCACTCAGATCCTCTGACCAAAATCTTCTAGCTATCCCCGGGACCAGACTCTCCACCCTGGGTGGCAAGTCCTTCAAAGCTCATCTCAAGACCTTTCTCCTCCACACCCAACACATAGCTCCATCTTTCCTCCTACCCTTTTTTTCTCTTTTTATTGTTTTTGTTTGTTTGTTGTTGTATTTTCCTTTCCCTTAGTTACTTAAATGTAACTTATTATTATTATTATTATTATTATTTATTATTTATTCGCTCAACCATCTACAGGCCGATGGGTGTACAGTCACTAAATGTACACATAAATTAATTTATTTTAATTTTATTTTATTATTTAATTTATTAATTTTATTTAATTTAATTCCACGAAACATGGCATACCCCCAGATGATGACAGGTTAATCATACATATGAAATTTGGTGCAGTTCAGAACATCTCAAATGACATAGGGACGATTAAAGAATAATAATATTGCATTTTCATTTTTTACCAGGGGGTGTGCAAATCACAACGTGATTATGGGCTAGGTTGATGCAGGCCCTTGAGACCAACATACCATAAACATGTGGTCATCCTTGGTGCCACAGTTCAGGTAGTTATTTAGGAAAAACTGCATTTTTTGGGTTTCGGGGGGCTCATCAAGGAGGGGGTAGGGTGGGGAGGTGGCCCCCAGGGACCAAGACCAAACAAGAAAAAAAAGAACTTTGAGAATCCCTATATGACCGCTACGCTAGCTATGCAGCGGTCATAATTATACCAGAAAACGTTTAGTCCAGGGGTGGGCAAACTAACCTGACTCTCGCCAGATGATTTTCGTTCCTCCTAGCTCCACTCATCCATCTGGGATCGCACATATTATTGGATAAACCACCTGCCTTTCATCTTTATTGACGTGCCACTTCAACACCTCACATCAAAGCCAACCCGTGACGCTGATGACGCTTGCTTCCTCGATGCGAGCCGCAAAACAGTCTCACAGTCTCTTCTCCGCTATGTCACATCTATGAAACTCCCGCCCTGCGTCCTGATTGGCTCTACCATAAAATCTGGTGCCGAAATCACTCCCAATGGAAGCAATCCCAGATGGATGTGAGTGGAGCTAGGCGGAATGAAATTCATCTGGCGAGAGTCAGGTTAGGCAAACTGCACCACCCAGCACTTTAAACCGGCCAGCAGAGCATTTCATTTGGTTATAAGGCTGCTCGCTATTTTTTTCTTACAATAGATACGATGTTGGTTAGCTTTACTGCAAACTTCTTTTCACTCTTCTTAGAGAACGTTTACAAGGTCAATGTCGTGGAGCAGTGAGGGGTTAGGTGCCTTGCTCAAAGGCACTTTCAGTGCAAATATTCAAACTAGCTTACATTTTCCGTACTTCATAGATGATTTAGCCTATAAAACAAAAGGCCCAGGCTGTGTTTGTAGAGCTGCAATGAATTAATTGAACAAACTCAACTGACAACAGGTAAATCCACTGATTCGGTCATTAAGGCTCTATGAAAACAGTACAACAACACACTTTTATCTTTCTCAAGTTTATTTTTGTATTCCGGGGTAAAGCAGCCTAATTGCCTAATTGTGTTGATAATAGTTTTTCCTACCGGTTTGCTGTTTAAACTGACAGGCGCCGCCCTGAACTTTCCTGCAAGTACTGGTTTATGACATCAACCGCTACATCTCTATCTGTTGATAGTTATGTCCTATTTCTATATCTCAATCTGTCCATTTCTTTCCACAAAACCCACCAGAAGTAATCCTTTAAGGGGTTAGTTTTCAAATTTTGAAGTTACCAACTTCCTGAGGTGGGTCCTCTTCATTTCTGTGTCCATGGGGCACAGAGGTTCATGCTTGACAAATCATGTCCTTTGGTGTGAGGTTGGGACCCCATGTCGTGACATAGGTGCCCTTATTTGTTTTTTCGCCCCTGCCCTTCAAGAAGTCTGTGCATGCCACTGGACTGCTGGATAACTTTTGTGGTTGTTTGATCGATGGCTCATCGAAAAGAGAAATTTAAAAAAGTCTTTGTGATCATACACAAGCATGAATATTTTTTAAATTATATTCCATATTTACTCACTCCAAAAATGAGACTGCTTTTTTACAAGATATTAAACTGTTTGGAAAAGAACTCTGTCCCACCAACATTGCATAGAGCTTAGTCAAGCCATCCTTGAGTGCTATCAGATTAGCATGGTTGATAAGGTCTGTGGCCAGGGTCCTGAAAACCCCTTGTGCAGGAATGAAAGCTCAGGAGTCAGTTTGCCTGTTCTGCATATGTGCATCCCATGTTTTCTCAACTGAGCAGGAGGACAGGAGATGATGGGGAGGAAGTGGGATAATTGTGAGAGCGTAGACAGGAATGACAAAGCAGAAGAGGGAAAGTGGAAATAAACTGCTACACAAGAGATGTGGCAAACTCCTCACTAAACTCTCAAACTTTCATTTGCAACACTATTTGCAAGGATCCTATTGGTGTGATGGACGGCTGTCACTCAACCCTCCATATGATAGCCTATATGATCATGTGAAGGACGTACAGTATAAACACCTGTTGTTTCAATTAGCCACTTAGGATGCACACTACGCAATGACCATCCAATGAAAATGTCAACAAAAAGCTTGCATGGCCATATTTGCAACTATTGGCAAAATTCAAGTTACCATGCCTGTACGCCTTTCATCAGAGCCACTTGTCCTGTTGCTGCTGTCATGAGGCTTTTGCAAGCTTTTGGGGGCATTAAAAAATGAACTCCAGCCAGTGATTATCCACTAAAACTCATCTTAGTTCCTGAAAGATACATATTCATATTTTTTCATGACAACATCACTTCATCATCTCCTCATCTCTGATATGGGAAGCTAACTGCCCCTGTCCCCAACACTGTATACAACTCTGCCTACTAGGCATCCAGTTTGACACTGCTTGCTTATGAACCTAAATATGCAGAAGCATCCATAGGAAAACCTTTTTCCAGAAATGATTTGGAAACCTCCATCCCGCAGGTCAATGAAACATGTGCAACGGCAGAATGACAGGCTAGATATATGGATTCAGAGAGTTCTGCTTGCCACTAACCAACGCAAAAGTTTCCAAGATGGATGAGATAGACACAAGAGCCTGCTGCCAAGAATGCAGTTCTGCAACCCTCAATGGAAAGTGTGTCCAAGATGAGGCAGAACGGATGTCATGGTCATGCATATCACACATTCTTTACATGCATAAACAACAAAACAATTATATTAGTTTATTAGATATTAGTTGAAAGGCTCGCTGATGGATGTCTCTGTGCTCCTAACCTTTCTAAACTTGTACAGCTAAACAAGCTAAACCCTCACTTACTACTCTCATATGATGCCAAAATCTCCAGTCCTCCTTTCTACATTTTACACTGATGAGTAGAAATCATAATCCAAAAGAACTACATAATTAAATTCTCCAGATAATACTGCCACTGGGTTAATAAAGGACAGTGACATTAATAGTATTATTCAGAAGATTTTTTGGATGGTGTGATGATATCTGCCTGGTGGTTAATGTTGAAAAGACAGGAGATGGTGTTTGACCCTAGAGGAGTGGATCATCACAGGCTTGTGGTTAACCAGAATAAAGTCATCTGGCATGTCTCTTTATAGAAATAGTTGCCGAGTTGATCATCACAGGCTTGTGGTTAACCAGAATAAAGTCATCTGGCATGTCTCTTTATAGAAATAGTTGCAATTTTTATAGATAGTCCTGCACAACAAGGATTTTTTTCCTGGTCTGAATACATTTCATGTGTATTTTGAGCTGTTGATCATAAAATAAACAGCAAAACATTGCAAACGCAGTTGAACTGACACAATGTGTTGGCATTACGGGTTTAAACACATTCAATTCACGTAAAGCTATTCCAGTGCTTCTCCATAGTGGTACAGCAAATCTAAAATTAGTTCAGTGCTCAGCTTGACATTGTCCATCATAGTCACAAGGTTTTTTTTTCATGAAAATCTAAACTCTTTTGTCCATCAGACTAGATTAACGTTCGCACCAATTGTTCATGGTAATCCTTTGTCATGCAATATTTGAAAGCCTAATCAGATGTGTGTGTTGCATCTTCATAAATAATCAGTGTAGATGCCCTGGGCAGATGAGATTGGCATTGTCCACTGACAAGAATGCAGTTCCACAACTCTCCATGGAAAAACTACGAAAGGACACAAAATGCGTCATCTTTTGTAATATTTCATTTCCTTACTGGCACCGTTGTGCCCTTGAGCAAACCACTTAACCCCGAGTTGCTCTGGAGCAACTGGCCCTCATAACAGCTGATGTATGTAAGTGTCAAATTCTAATGTCTCATGTAAATTCTGCATTCCAGCTTGAATGTGACCATTCCAGGAAATTGGCTTTCCTAATGTTTTACAAATAAGAACTGCTGCATGCGTTTGTCTTTACTCAAAACCTTCCTAAAACTATGGCAGAAAGAAAATTCAGGGCTGAACTGGTCCGGATTGTCCACCACCATTACCGTCCCCTCCACGACCTCTCCCTGTCTGCCCCCACTGGACCAGGTGGACTGTGGGTGTGTTTACCTGTGTGACGACTGCACAGTATGGCCTCCGTTACTGCCCCTTTCTCCTCTGCACTCTCCCCCATGCTTGTTAGGATGCTTTATAAACACATTTTCTGTTTGAGCTGCGAATTAGCACATACGCATATCTGGTAAGGTCTCTGACCAGGGTCCTGAAACCCATTGCAAGGATTGTGCATGTAGGAGGATCCCTGTGCAGTCCTTGTGGAAGCAAGAACCAGATACATGCATGCACTGCACAAAACATTTCATAAAAAAGAAAATGTGCTGACAGAAGAATTACAGGACAATATTCTTCACTTTAATTTCCTTAAAATAACAGGAGATATTCTTTGAAATACTCAAATATTCATATGAACAAAGAATATTGTTGTAGTATATATTCCAAGTTGAGAGGGAGAACTTAATGGGAGGAGGAGGGAAGATAACTCTGCACACATTGACCGCATGATAAAGCGGAAGAGATAAACTGGGAATAAATTCCATGACACAATGATGTGCAAACTCATCACTCTTCCCACAGGTCATTCCTGTCATTTGATGCCACAAACTAAACATCTTTAATCTTTCATCTTTAGGACTTTAATCAACAGTGTAAATCACATGACAGGCAAGCCACCACAACCACCACATTTTTGCCTTTTCTCCTGTACAAATTCTTATATAGTACACACAATAGTCACACTCCCAAGAAATGTCCTGAGCCAGTGGTTTCATGGTCTACTTACTCAAACCTATAACAACTGCTCATACAGTTGGATACATGTAGGCATGTACAGTGTACATGTTCAAGTTGGCCTTATGACATGGCAATAACAATAATGCCTACACACCAGACCTTCATCAGACGTGACGGGGCAAGCCCTTCCTCAGACGTGACACATCTGAGGGAGGGCTTAGCCTACCCCAAAATGTCAGTGAGGGCTACCCCAAAACGTCACATTATCATCTCCATCTCCTCTCTCGGGCGCTCTCTTCCTCCCTCTCTTACACACATTCCTGCAACTCCTTTTCCAGTTGTTCCATACTCCCTCTCCTCTCTCTCTGGCTTTCCTCTCCTTTCTGAGGGATTCTCTCCATTCCCTGGGTTCACTGCTATAGTAACTGTCACTGTTACCTGTGCCCACATTTCTGCACGACCTGTATAGTCTCCTGCAGCTGCATGCTCCTCCATGTCCTCTTGTGGCATTTCTCCTCTACAGGTGAAAAGAATAAGGGTCTCTTTCCAACAGCAAACACCGTCTCTTCATCCTTCAGCCATTGGTCTACAGTACCCAGCGACACAGGAATGACCAGGAAAAAGGCCTTAGGTGCTGGAGCTGACAGCATACACAGCCCCACATCCTCTCTCTTAAGTTTCCCTGGAAGACTCCAGCAAAAAGTCTGATTTCTAACAGAACAGTTGTTCAAAACCTTTCTTTTTAGTAAACCCTGTGTACACAAACAATGTTTTCAATGCTCGAGTGCACGTGTAGAGACCCTGTGATACTTAGAGCAAAATTTCATGTTGTGTCGAGCCTTCTTAGTGTTTTAAAAACAGTGATCGTAGTAGGGCCCCTAGCACTCCCATTCAAAAGGCCATTTGACCCAAAACGACAATACGGTCAATCTTAAAAGAGGCGTTTCCATCCTAATTATGCTTTTAAATGAAAGTTAGTTAGATTCACAAAAAGACCCTTGGTTGCATTTTGGCGAGAGTTACGCTTTAGATAGATAGATAGATAGATAGATAGACCAGCATAAATAATATGGACAAATAAGAGAGTAAAGTATAATGTAGACAAGGTAATATAAAAAACTAGTACGTCAGTGTTGGCTGACCAGTCCAGTTTATTGTCCAGGTGGAGACCTAGATACTTCTAGGTGCTTACCATCTCCACATTGACCCCATCAATGGAGACTGGTAGCAGAGCGGGCTTAGACCTGCGGAAATCCACCACCATCTCCTTGGTCTTTGAGGTGTTGAGTTGAAGGTGATTGAGTTTGCACCATTGCACAAAGTCCTCCACCAGGCTCCTGTACTCCTCCTCTTGCTCGTCCCTGATACACCCCACAATTGCAGTATCGTCAGAAAACTTCTGCATGTGTCATGACTCTGTGTTGTAGCAGAAGTCAGATGTGTACAGGGTGAACAGGACTGGAGAGAGCACAGTTCCCTGTGGCGCTCCGGTGTTGCTGATCACAATGTCAGAGAGACAGTTCTTCAGTGTGACGAACTGTGGTCGCTCGGTCAGGTAATCTGTAATCCAGGTTACCAGGTGATCGTCCACACCCATCTGCAAGAGCTTGTCTCCCAGTCTGAGGGGTTGGATGGTGTTAAAAGCACTTGAGAAATCAAAGAACATGATTCTCACAGCACTTTTCCCCTTGTCCAGGTGAGAATATGTCCTGTAGAAGATAAGTGATGGCATCGTCCACGCCCACTTTCTCCTGGTATGCAAACTGTAACGGGTCTATTGCATGGCGTACCTGGGGTCTGAGCACACCTAAGACCAGTCGCTCCATTGTCTTCTTCACATGTGATGTTAGAGCGACAGGCCTGTAATCATTAAGCTCACTGGGGTGTGGCTTCTTAGGGATGGAGGTGAGACATGATGTCTTCCACAGTGTTGGAACTTGTCCGAGACGTAGACTCAAGTTGAAAATGTGCTTCAGTGGCTCCCCCAGTTCAGCAGCACAGGCCTTGTGTAGCATTGGACACAGTCTGTCAGGCCCGGCTGCCTTACAAGGATTACATTTTTTTAAATGATAACTTACTTGATCAGCCGTGATGATGGGGGGGATGAGGGGAGTGGAGGGTGAGGAGGAGGAGGGGTGCTTCTGAGAGGGTTGTCGTGCGGCTAGAGACTGATGGCCGTTGACTGAAGCCATTGTTGCCGCACTGCTCGTGGTCACCATGTGGGGGAGAGGTGCTATAGCCTGATCTGCAGTGATGATGGAGGGGGGAGGGGGAGTGCATCTGGGGTCTGATGGCTGTTGACTGAAGTCATTGTCTCCTCGTTGTTCGTGGTCGCCATGTGGGGGAGGGGTGCAATATTCTGGTGGAGGTGAGTGTTGCGCTGGTAATGAGGTGGTGTGGGGGTGGGGGCTGGGGGACGACCACCTCCTTGATGTCCTTGTCAAGGCTGCCAGAGTCTTGGACACCTCAACAGGCACAGGCAAGGAGGCATCAGGCGGGGGCAGGGCGTGGGGTGATGGGGGCTCAGATCATTGGATGTCCCCGGGATGCAGGTAAGGTAAAGAGGATAAATGATGATGGAAGGGTGGAGATATTTGGAATCAAAGACAGTCAAAGCTGTTAGGAGCATCACCTGGGAAGCACTTGAAATTCTCATAATCCTCCGAGCACTGCACAAGGAAGACCTTTGGCTGCTGAAGTAGCTCTCTGCGTGAGACCAGTGTCTCGGTGACGTCTTCGTCCAGAGTAAAGTACCACCAACCCAGTGTGACGACGCACACAGGTAGAGCTGCACACCACAACAACGAGCCAGCTGTCCATTTCCACCCAGAGGCCTGTCTCTGTGCATTTCCCCAAGTCACCACAGCACAGGTCATACAGGGTCAGAAAACATCTGGCCTGTACATACTTGAAACTAATTTCTCATTCAGACGAAGCCCTGCTACTTGGGGGAAGTGATTTGTAGGCCTACACAGCACCTGAAAACCTCTAATTTTACTCCTGCAAATCCCAAGTAACAGTTCTTTAGTGTATATACTTAGAAAATCGCTGTGTCTCATTTTGCATTGGTATTTGAACATTTATACTACACAAGTCACATCACAACAATGTTGGGGTTCTTGTCACTTTTGGGAGCTATAGGCTAGTTGGTGACCACCTCAATGAACTATGCTAAGCTAAGGTAACGGTGGGTGCAGCAGACTGAGTTATTGCACACACAGAGATGAGAAGGTTATCATCTAATTCTGGGGGAGACGGCAAATGAGCTCATTTCTAAAAAATGTTGGTGTGTTCCTTTAAGCGATGGGCTCCAATTTGCTGTTCACTGGGTCATTGACTAGGATCACTATCACCGAGTTACAAATTTCGAATCTGGAAAAGTCTTTCAGCTAAAATTCCCTCTCAAGCTTTTATGCTGTTAATCAGGGTGCTCATCATTCCATTTACTGTTTATGGCAAAACAGGAGAATCTTTGTGAGTTTCATAACAATTTAAATTTCATTTTAGAATTTTCTGTGGATTTGTTTGCAATCTGTGGATCCTCAGGTGAATGAAAATACCCATAATCCTCTGTGTTGACATGTCTTGGAACAGCGGCCATAGACCTCTCCAGAATAAGTCTCGCCTCCTAACTTCCGTATCCATCCAACCTTCGGTCGTCAAATGTCTATGGGAAATAACATGGCGTTTTGAAAGATCGTACCTGTCAAAACTCTGTAGGTGACAAAGTAGAAAAAGCTGCTGGGCAGATTGGCCTACACACTTCTGCCATCTAGTTTCCACTGGATTTTTTTGATTTTCGGTGCCGTTTAAGTGGTATAGTCTATAGTATACTACTTAAACGGCAAACGGAAGGGGTGGGACTTCACCACTCTATAGAGCTGGTAAGTCCCGCCCATCCGATAAACCCCCAGTGGACCTCTAGATTGAAAAATCGTCAATAGAGTGGTGAAGTCCCGCCCCTTCTACTTCCGGTCCATGGGACCTATCTTTCAAAAAATTATGAACGGGAGTTAATGGAGAGACAACAATTATTTTTTGGTCCAGTTTGAATTGTGCCACAAATTTCACATATGATGTGTGTGAATTTAAAAGTTTAAAAATTTAATTTTTCACGTCAAGAAAGTACTGTTGTTCGATAGACTTCAAAAGTTATGTTGGTTTTGTGCGAATCCACTCAGTGGACTACATCTCTCGTCTCGAACGATGTACGTCACCAACGTAATGAAACATAAGAGCTGTTATGCTAGTTAACGGTTGCATCTTGCTGCCTGCTATGTCACTTAACAGTATGTAATGTACAGTCTATGGACGAATACAACTTACCTGATGTGTTTAATCCTCTGACTCATGGTATTTTCTTCGGCAAGGAAAGCCCAATTAAGACCCATAGCCTAGCACTTTTAGCCATAACTAGTTAGCTCTGTGTCCTAATTGAAAGTCCCCTTAGTGCAGATTCAAGAATCATGTAAACGTTAATATCTAAAAAAAAAAAAAAAAAAAATAGTTGAGCTGCCTATGTTGACCAGTTTGTCATGCAGAGAAACTTAGCTTGTCAGAGGTCTGTTTGTATAATACAGCTGTATTCATAAATCCAGTGGTGGACATTACTTGAGTATATTTACTCAATTACTGTACTTTCTAGGGGTGGGCGATATGGACAAAAAATAAGATCTCGATATTTTTTGTGATTTTGACGATAACTATAATTAGTCGATATCCTTTAAAATTTGTAAAAGTCTGGGTTACTTTACAGCTCATTATTTATGAATAGCATCAATACAATAATAACCAATAACTTAACCTGTGACTTTTTAACCAAATCAACCAATGCATTGTCACTCTATGACATATAAATTTTGCCCCCACTTGTGTGTGTGGCAATGACATGGTCTAGCCAGCTACATTAGAGAAGATGACTAGGCCTAACAGTTTCTCAAGAGAAAGTCTGAAGCTGAAGTTCCTTTCAAAAACCTTTACTTAGGATTTACTGTAAAACTAAGCAGACCAACAGAGTAGGTCTACATCTCAGTTATTCCCTTCGATGTTTTGTTTAAGAGAAATCATGTAGGCTAGCATTCCAAGTTACAGAATAGAAACTAATGCGTTAGCTTATGGCTAATGTATTTGAGAAATCCCATAGAGATGCTAACGGTTAGCATAATCGATACACGTAGATATTTAGAGCGAACTTTAGTCCATTTACAAAAGGGTTACATGAGAAGAGTTCTTTGTTTACAACTGACTACTAAAATACTCAAAGGCAAATGTTTTCTCTCCACATAATACCATGTAAGAAAAAAGGACTGTCTCATCAATGCTACGTGAACAGAAGTAGCTGCACAAAATCCCTTCTAGGCTACGTCTTGATCTCACTACACAAAATAAACATTAGACCTGCGCGTGACAACGTGGACCCACTAGGGATCATGTGACACTTGCTCTGCTGCAACGGGGCTTCTCTTGCATACACCTCCTGGATTTAGTGAATGTACAGTATGGGGTTTCAATGCGTGATTTCGAGTGTTTTTCCCCCATAAGTAATTTAAATACTCGATAATGTAAATTTGCACATCGTTAAAAAAACAATCACGATATTATCGCAGACGATATCGCCCACCCCTAGTACTTTCTGTCGCTTTTTCATGTATCTGTACTTGATTTGAGTATTTCAATTTTGTTAAACTTTTTACTTTTACTCCAGTGCATTTCAAGGCCAAATATCTTACTTTTTACTTCACTACATTTTGTGACAGCTGAAGTACAGCTGAAGTTCCTTTTGGAAAAAACACTGTCCAAATACATGTGTACTGTACTTACATGTATATTTTCTATTAAGCGAGCTAGGCTTTAAATAATGGTGTTGCCTAACCTATGTTATTGTCATATCCACTATTTACTGTACCTTGTTGACCCCAATAATAATTCACAATATTGATGTTAATATAACAAACCTCTTGACGCCATCGAGCAAATGATAGACAATGATGGACAATCTGACATTATCAAACACAAAAGGGAACATATTGATTTGGTCTGAAAGTGTAAAGCATTCAACAAAGAAAAATGTGGTTACTTTGAAGAATCTAAGATAAGATATCACATTAGTTTGTTTTACAATAATTATTAGCTGATTTTGTCCTTGAATGGGGGAGAAAGGCTCAATGAATGCCTATGTCTGTGCCGACACTTTCAACAAAAGTAAATGCAACTGTATTCACAAAATACATTTCAGGACTTTTACTTTTGATACTTAAGTACATTTGAAGGCAAGTACTTTTGTACTTCCACTCAAGTGGAAATGTAAAAGGAGGACTTTTACTGGAGTAACATTTGACCATGTGTATCTCTACTTTCACTCAAGTACAGGATTTGTGTACTTCGTCCACCACTGCATAAATCTAACATTAATGTTTACCTTCTCACAGGGGTCCCTCCAATGCAGAATATGGGCAGAATAAGTGCTAACAATGAAGTACCTGTCTAGAAGGATCTAACAGCTATGTAAGTTTACACACCTTTTTTGTAGTATAGTGGTGGTATTTCTTTTTTAATAATATTAAGCATAAGTACACATAAGTATTGCATTTATTAAATTAGGGTGCTCAGAATTGTCACTCTGGAGCTCTGAGCACACTCTGAAACTTTTTAACCGTTCGTAAATTCTGGGCACTCCAGATGAAGGGACGGAGTGGCAGAGTGTGTCGTCACACAGTAGATTGCAGGCTAGTGCAGGCTAGTGCTAAAATGCTTTCACATTACAAGCTAACTGTTGTTATTTAGTAGGTTAAAACAATTGCTTACACAGTCCTCATCATCAAGAAGCTCTTGCATTAGTGGAATTGAGTTCTGAATGACACATAAACCCTGTTCCACAAGTGCTATAGTGATGTCCATATTGTAAACCATACTGTCTGTAATGCTAAATAAATTCACAGGGAGTTAGAACGCTCATCTTTTTCGAACTTCAGAGCGTTATTTTATTTTCAGAGTGTCAGATTGAATTTCATGAACGCAGCCTTAGTCTTGAGTGTGATGTTACATGCGCTCCAGTCCGGTCCCACCATGCCAAATGCAGCTCTTGCTTTTCCTATTCTCCTCTTTACATCTCCTTCTGATCCGCCATCACTCGCTACCTCGCTTCCCAGGTAAATGAAGGAGTTCACTTCCTCTAGTGGTTGGTGGCTAACCATCAAGCTGGCTAGCATCTTTGCATTGGCCTTGAGCACTTTGGTATTTTGTGTGCTAATGTAGAGACCTGTCTCAGCAGCCTTCTGTTCTTCCTCTCTCAATTTATCTTGCATTTTTGGTGGTTTTGGGACAGTAATGTGAAATCATCTGCAAAGTCTAGGTTGTCCAGTTGTGTAAACAGGGTCCATTGGGCACCTGTTGTCAGTGGCTTGCCGCATGATCCAGTCGACCACTAACAGTGTTGAGCAAGTTCAAAATCGTAATATATTATGTATTACTTATTACTGTCATTTCAAAGTAATTCATTACATTATAATATTACTGTCTCTGAATTGTAAGGCATTACACTACTATTGTATTACTTTTACCAAAATATCTAGAAAATGGATTTGGAATTCTAAATGCAGTTTATTATGCTCAATGCAGCTCATTGCCCTTCTAATGGAGGGTGATGTGGTACAACATAATGACTGAGCTAGGCTTAAGGCTAACAACAGTAGAATGCAATAGGTGCAGTGATGGCTCATGATGCAATACAAGGAACAATCATAGCCAGAATTTTGTTAAAAGAAGACGAAAGGTCAAAGTCTGGTCAATTGTGATAGAAATGCTGTAACTTCAGGCTTAGGCCTACTCATTAAAATCAACAGAGAGCCAACTACCTGTATATTGTAACCCAAAACTTAAAGACATGTCAGGATAGGCTACACAGTGCAGCTACTCGCCATTTTGGTGCCCTAACTGGTGAAATACAGTATTAACCTAAGTATGTCATCATATGGCCAACTATAAAGATGTAATCTGCCTGTTCCCAGGGATGGGTAGTATTTCTGAAACATGTAATATGTGTTTCAAATGCAAAATAGTATTTTGTCATTTGTATTTTATTGGGTTGAAGGAAAGGGCTCTGTATTTTGTATCAAAATACTTTATTGGTGTGTATTTTTGTATTTTAAAAATACTGCAAAATACTATATGTGAAAAACACAAAAAAAGTAGATACTACACACAGGTGTAATGAATAATTGGTAATTAGGCAGCAATGGTTTATGTTTATCACAATCAGCTAATGTGAGAACAGCTGTGTTCAACAACACTTACAGCTTTTCAGTATTGCTGAAGCATCAGCTCTGGTCTGAAGCACTGGTGTGAAGTGGTACATAAAGTAAAGATAAGCAAGTTTACCTGTGCAAGTTCACATAAGGACACTGACAAAGGCAACCATGTCCCATTGTCTCCATGCTAATCTTTAACAGAAAAATGTCAGATATCTCAACCACAATGACATCAATAGATGGTAAGGTGTTGAGTGTGTTTGAATTCCCTTCCTTGTAGCATCCTTTTCTGCATACCACAGAGGGGAGAAGTTCACCTTGTTTAATTAAATAACAATTCTATTTCCTTATTAGCTGCATACTTGAGGTGGAGATATTAAGGCACGCCAAGTCTCTCACATACTGGAACTTCAAGATACATAGCCAGTATGATTTTCTTATTCAGTTCTGCACTGGACTTGAATTACTTAATTTTGGCACAGATACACAATTATGATTTTGGCCTATTGATTATAATGTGTTTAATTATACTGGCTTTAATGCAGGGGCTTTATATCACTGGCTTTAATGCAAAGGGCTTACCTGGGCTGAAGCCCAGGGGCCTCGGACCAATGAGGGGCCTCCTATAATAATAATTAATCAATAATAATAAACGGCCATGTCCTATTCACGCGTCAGTCATTAGCCTACTCTGGAGCTAGCCTACATAATTGAGTACATTGCACTGCTCTACAATGACATCGATGCAGAGGCCCCCTTTGTCTTCTCTTCTGAAGTGTAACAAAATTATAATATTATCATAAAATGATAAACGAATGACGTGGATTCCTGTAACTGTCCATGAAAACAGAAGGCATAGCAGGTAAATATCGTAGCAAATAGCCTGGCAATGAAACGGCTTTAAAAACATGTAGGCCTATTTCACTTGTCTCACTGGAGTGAATGCAGAACATGGGCTGTTGCGCAAAGAAATTAATTAGTGATCTGCATCTCCGTTCACCAAAAGCTAAGTTTGTGCTAACCCATATTCGCACAAATAATATCCTATGTTATGTTTTCTGATTGTTAACGTGAGATATGTCTCCATATTGGGAAGTGTAGTGATAATGCATAAGGTAGCCAATGTTCACGTCACATGAGCCAGCTGCTTGTTCTGTAGGCTAAAAGTATTTCTGTCCCTCCCAATCTGTGTTAGAATGGTGTGTTAAGTAGACAGAATTTCAAAAAATCTCCTGGGGAACCGCCCGACACGACAAACACATGCACTTTTGAAAAGCTTGAAACGTCCACATGTTTAACCCATCTTTTAACTTAGCCTATAGTGTTGTAAAAGTTCAACGCTGTTGTTTTCGTGCAGTAGGCTAACCTTTTTGATAAGCGATGTCATGGGTAGGCTGACGTGATTAAGGGCTTTCTGTTCCTGTTTATGTAAATGTTTTACATAGGCTCAATAATGATAGGCTACACTGCATGTTAGGCTATATCAACCAAAAGCGCACGTTATGTAAATAGGCGGGTCAGATCGCGGGCCGGGTATCATAATTAGTATTTGCGGTTTGGGGGGGCTTAAAAACATATAGCCCAGGGGCCTCAGGTGGTATTAAGGCGTATTAAGACATTCCATCCAACTTTCTATCCATTCATCCTCTTCAAACCATTCACTCATCCACCCATTAAACTATCCACCAACATCCATTAAACAATCTGCCTATCAACATCCATTCAACTTTCTGTCTATCAACATCCATTACACTATCTAAATTTAACTTTTAAACTATATACTCTGTCTCAGGCTTTAAGCATACAATCTGGCTCTCTTAAGACTCTTCTGTTCCT
Organism: Alosa alosa; assembly: GCF_017589495.1. Lineage (NCBI taxonomy): Eukaryota > Metazoa > Chordata > Actinopteri > Clupeiformes > Clupeidae > Alosa > Alosa alosa. The sequence goes on from NC_063210.1 coordinate 6,526,658, forward strand.
ATTTCCTCTGCCCACAACTGTTTCCAAAATAAATGTCCTAATTCACTACAAATAATTCACTATTAAATAATTTAACTATTTAAACTGTTTAGACATTTCAACTGTTAGTTGTTATCAACTATGACTCCTGCCAACTGTTTCCAAATGAAAGTTTGTTTTGCATTTTATGTTAATATACAGTATGTTTATATTTTCATGCACTTACATTTCCTCGAAATTACATTTTCTAGTTTATCCTGGTGCCACGCACCTTGCATGTAGCTGTTCGCTTATTTCCTCTGTGTACAAAGTTATTGTAACGATATATAAGGATTATAAGTAACGATAAAAGGCACAACTCCAGGAGGACTTCTTGTCGCCATGGTCAATGCATTGTTTTTATATATATATCTGCGAGTGTGCGCACATAGCGCATGCGTTGCGTTGCACATTATGGCAAAGGGGCAATGCCGCTCGTTATACGTTTCCCATATGTAGCAATAAAATAAAATAGAAATACATGAATACATTTAGATTAAAAAAAAAAGCAATAATTGCATGAACTACAGCTTGTTCAGGATTCTCAAAGCTCGAGTCCGAGTCAAGTCTGAAGTCTTTTGAGTGGAGTCGCAAGTCATGTCTGAAGTCACTGTTTTTGCGACCCAAGTCCAAGTCCCCATCTTTTTTACATTTCTATCCCTTCATTCTCTTTAATTCAAGTTCACAGCACAAAGCTGACATGCACTAGAAGAGCATTTATGCTTTATCAAGAATCAAAAAGATTAGCGTAGCACCGCTCTAGATGTGTCATTAAATTAATTGTGCTATTTCGCGAGGTATAGAGATCTTTCGGTTTCACACACAAAGTGCACTTAACTGTTCTTCATATCCAACTATAGTTGTCTCTGACAAATTGAAAATAATGAGCGTATAGGCTTATGTCCATCGAGTCAGTTGCAGCCAGCCACAGTCATCTTCAACCAGTAACAGGAGCTACGTTCTGCTATTTGCGCAGATTTTTTCTCCCTCTGTTCTCAGTGTTGTTTTATGAATATGTATCAATACATAATACCACTTAATTTCAGGTTGAAATGCATTGTAATGCGCGTTACTGAAGTTTGTACCGAGTAAAATATTACCCAATTTTTTTTGTAATGCCTACATTGCCGCGTTACAGCGAAAAGCAATATATTACAGTAATTACATTACTTTTGTAACTCATTACTCCCAAACCTGACCACTAAGAGGAATAGTAATGGGGAAAGTAAACAGCCTTGTCTAACTCCTGTTGTGATGTGAAATGCCTGTCAGCTGGTCTACATCGCTCATTGCTCTTACAGTTACTCATTAACATGTACATATTGCCCCACTCCCTAACTCCTATACTTATGTTCATAGGTTTTTAGTCAGGATTAGGCCTAATCCTGACTCCAACAAGTGCACTGCCAAGGAGCAGATGAGCAAGACGACTGAGAGAGTGGTGAAGCAGAAGACGTCATACATGAACTCCCATGTAATCTCCTTCATCAGGGACCTCACTGAATTCTATTTGCTAACTGACTAGATGCAGGTGAGGTTCTGATAATAGCTTTAATAATAATAATAATAATAATAATAATAATAGGCTAATATAATTAATAATATATGTATATATGGGTATACTATAATTAATCATAATTTGATAATAATAATAATAATAATAATAATAATAATAATAATAATATAATAGCATAAGTACCTTGACAGAACTCCGACATCACCATCTTAGACCCTCATCACATGTGGTGCAATACAAAGTAATTGTAATCCATGTAATTGTTAATGTTTTTTCTTATTTAATTTTCAGGACAACTGGGATTCTGGGTCTCCAAGGTCAGGGGACCATAGACCTTTATATCAAGTGGCAGGGGAATGATATTTGTAAGAAGTTTCTTTTCATTTATGTTTTAAATGTTCATGCACATGTTCATTATTGTTCAATGTTTTATTTTATTTCAATATTGCCATTGTGTTAATCATTGCTCTTTAAAACGTGCAAATAAGGTTGGTTATTGTTTTTGACCGTATTTTATCAATTCACATTATTGTTCCATCATGTTAACTTTGGATAGTCTAATGGCGTGTCGTCCATTATCCCTAACTTGTACCTGTTTTATCATGTTCCTGTTCACCAAATGTCTTAAATAAATAACTGTTAACAATTTCTTGTTGTCCCAGACTCAGCTCTTTAGAGAGCATCTCCTCTCATAGCACCACTTACAACAAGTCTTGCTGATCCTAGCACTTATCAGCCGTCTTGAACTGACACTCAACTGTTTAAAAACAGCCCTCACTGACGCACTTATTCTTACTGTACTCTACCGTTTTTAAATTGTCCTAAAACTTTAAAACTTAACTGTTACCATGTTGTTAGTCGCTTTGGTTAAAAATGCGCCAGCCAAATGTAATGTAATGTAATTGTAATATTTTAGAATATGGGTGATTCTATTAATGATAATTAATAGCTAAAAAAACACAGCTCAAAAAGTACAGTACCTTTAAGGTAAAATTAATTCACAGTAACTTACTGGCAACAATCGGCCAGTAAGTTACTGTGAATACGTTTTACAGTAAATGTACTGTACTTCCATTTACAGTAAATACATAAAATACTGTAAATAGAAGTACAGTACCTTTACTGTAAAGTTAATTCACAGTAACTTACTGGCAACAATTGGCCAGTAAGTTACTGTGAATAGGTTTTACAGTAAAGGCACTGTACTTCCATTTACAGTAAATACATAAAATACTGTAAATAGAAGTACAGTACCTTTACTGTAAAACGTATTAACTTACTGGCCAATTGTTGCCAGTAAGTTACTGTGAATTTTACGGTAATTTTTTTACAGTGTATCATACAATATTATTTACCTTATTATACGGCTCTTCACAATGCAAGTAATGCTCCATTGACTTGAATGGGATTTCCGAAAGTTCTAGCCATAGACTGTATATATAGAACTGGACAGTGTGGCTGCATTCTACAGTGTTCTATGGAATTGAAGCCGCCGAGGCGACGCCATCTTGGAAAATTTGGAGCCAATTTGAAGTGCGGCTGCGCAGCAAAAGTTGAAGCATGCGCAGTGAAGAGGAGTCGCGGTCAGGCACGCCCACTCAGTTGCCACTCAGCGAGTTAAACACGCCCCTTGTCAAGTGAAACCCGCCCCCTTCTCCTTTCCACAACGCAGGTCGACTCGGCGCAGAAGGCTAGCTGGCTGGATGAATTTTGCGGCTGTGAGTTAGCTAAACAGTACAAACAACAATCGGTTTGTTCTTGTCTGGTAAGTGTTGCGTATCAATTGAAAAGTTTTTTTTTGTCTATTGGTGTTCTTAAATACGTCTAAGAGAGCTAACGTTACCGTTAACGGGAGGCTAAGTTAGTCGTTGAAGTGAAGATTAGCACACAGCTCCCGTAACAGTCGATGCATGATATACTTGGTTTTATTAGTTGTTGCTGTTTTCAAATATCTCAATCTTAATGTATGCCATCTCAACATGGAGTAACCATTGACTGTACATGGGGATTAATAACACTAGACAGTCAGTACAGTATATGATGTGATAAAGCAACGCAAGTTAACGTTAACGTAATGTGAAGCATGGACCTCATCAACCCGTCATGTTAATGTAACTACTAGCCAGTTTGCCAGCGTTGCATTTTTTCTAACGTTAACGACAGACACCTGTTAGAGCTACTTCTGTGATGGTAGGTCGGTAGCATAGACTGTAAAAAAAATAGATCGGTAGGTCGGTAGTTGTAGACCGCATAAGTGAATGATCGATAAATGAAACGCCTGCATTAAACACTACGCCAAGAACCAGTCACTTCCCAGGGATATCGATGAACATTTGAGAAAGACCTTAGTTTGTCATCTAACGTCCATGATCAGTGATACTGATAACGTTATTTTTCAAGCTGACGCAAGTTAATAACATTCACACCGCATATTTAAATGTGTAGTTAACATTAGGTAGGCTGTAAAGTTTATTGCACACACATATTTAATTAATTGGTATTACTAGTGGTGTTGAGTGCCTGATTAGATGCTTTGTAATGTTGTAAAATTGTCTGACTAACTTTATTGTAACTTTCCTTTTTTTTACGTAAGATATGGGTGATGGCTGAATGTACTGAGGTGGCGGCAAGGTGGTCTCCATGATCTACATTAGTCTGCAAGCAAGGGAATGCCTACGTGGAAGTGGTTTGGCTGGAGTGGTCTGAGGTGGCATGTCCTCCCCTTTCTCCAAGTCCCCTGACATCCATCTCCTGACATCATCACCCACCGTCACTGGATCAACATGAAGCCCCTTATACATGGGACATGGCACAGCACCACTACGTTCTGAAAACACATGACTTTCAATAACTTGCGTGGCACCAAGAAAAGTCTGCCGCTGCTCTGAACCTTCTGTTAATGTGACATCATTCATACTTGAGTCTGTACACATCCCTTTGTTTCTATTTTCTTTATTGATGTCACCCAAACTTCAACTTTCTGTATGCCCCTGAACTCACACAAATTGTAAATTGCAATGTGCCATTTAACCAGTGGTGTAGTCTAGTTAGTTAGTTAGTTGTAGTGGTGGGTATACTGTGAGCAACCCCAAATGTTATTAAATATGTATCCTTGCCAATTTTAAATGGGTATACTGAGATGATTATGCTTTTTAAATGGGTTTACTGTGTAGTCCTGTGTATCACGTAGACTATACCATACCACGGTCATTTAACTGCCTTGGTATTTAAGTCAGAGGCCATTGCTTAGTATTTAACTGTAGCCTACACAAAGATGTAGACGTTACTAAAATAATAATTATTTGTTGATACTAAATCAATATTGAATGTTTTTTTTTATTTCTTTTGTGTGATATATCATTCAGAATGCTGTAACATGACTGGTCTTCAATCAGCCAAAGAGGACACATCATAACTCCTCTCCTAGTTACTCTCCATTGGCTCCCTATAGTAGCCAGAATTAAATTTAAATCTCTCACTTTGGCCTATAGGACACTGACTGGATCTGCTCCTTGTTATTTTAATTCAATGATCAAGATATACATCCCCAACCGCCCACTGCGGTCTTCTGATGAGCTTCAGTCTTAAACGCTAGGTCAAATTCAAGACTCTTTTCCTCAGTGGTTCCATGTTGGTGGAATGAGTTGCCCAGTGCTCTTCGTTCTTGTGATAGTTTTTGGTCTTTTATGCACTTCTTATACATTATGGTTTGTATGCAGTAGTACTGTTTTATTTTCATTATAGGCTGTTGATTAATTTTACATTTTTTATTATTGATATTCTCTTTAATGTAGTCTTACCATGTTTTTGATATTATTGATTGAATGGGCATTATTATTTATTGCTTTTCCCCCTCATTGTTTATTTCATTAGGCTATTGATTGATCCCTGTTTTAAGTATTATATTGTTTTGTATTTGTTAAGGGTAACCATAACCATCATCATCATAATGTGGTATTTTCTTATGCACTTGAAACAAAGAATAAAAATGTTTCTTTAAACGTAGTACCACTTTAAACACATCACACACTGAACAGCAAAGTAACTTCCTGATTATGTGTAAAATGTTTACAGAGTATACGTTAGACCGGCACATCCGGGAACTTGACTCGTGACAAACGTTCCCGCCCCTTTCGGGGGGAAACAAACAACGCCTCTCATTAACTCCAACGCAAATTAGGGTCGATAAACGTAATTCGTACAGAAATCGCAGGAATAAATAAGAACAATACAATAAACAATTAATATAAAAACACGTCTCTTCAGTATCCCAAGTAGCCTACGAAGTGGTGCAACAACCCCACTCAGTGACCAGAAGTGTCATACGGTCTTCTCTTCTTATGGCTTGTAGCCATAATTTTCTTCTGTCAGGATTTTTTTTGAGGACATGGTAGGCAAAAGAAACTCAGGGAGGGGTTCTTAGCTGTGTGGTTGGTACATGTCTACCGGTTCACTCTGGCTTGTTCTGAGGGAATGTTTTCCCCTCAAAAGGGGCATGGCGCAAACAACCTGCTCTGTGTGACGCGGGTCCGGTTGTAAGTATCCTGATGTAGTAGGTCCATGTTCTCATATTTTTACAGCTGACATGAAGGCTGCAGCATTACATTTTTTATTTATAATGGAGCACCCTCTCTGGTGAAAGACTAGCAAGCCTGTGGTAGAGGCATACGATTACAGACATATTGAGAGAGCCTATCAATGAGTTGTCACAGTTTTCAATTTAGACGTATTATTTTGAAATGGGATACGTCTATGGGAGGATTTACACATTAATGGGAATACCTGATCAAATCATACCAATGCAAAATGCTTCTCCAGCAGTGCAATCGCAGGTAACAACGATACCTTAACTCAGCATTTTCAGATACCGCTGTTATGAGCATACTAAGCAAATTGTCCATTTGTAACTTTGAATCCTACCTCACGTTAAGCTATGGTCCAATAATGTGTTCACTAAAACACAAGTAAAGTTATTTGTCGGGCTGATTCATAAATGGGCATACCGAGGTTGTCGACCTAGCAGGCTAGGTGGCGTTTATTGCCATTCGCAAAACTAAGCAAGAGTTAACGTTAATGAAACTTAACATCGCCTTCTCCAGTGACAAAGTGTATTCAAATGAAGTTGCAACGATGATGGCGGCAATCACTGGTTACGTTAAACCATTTGAAACAAGTAGGACTGTAAATTATGGGGACTATGGCTAACGTCACTTCGGATCAATATAGCTGCTTTGACACAACAGACTGGGAAATGTTTAAGCAGGCAGCCACTTACAACAACCGGACAGACATCGAGGAGTATACAGACACTGTAACCTCTTACATCACCAAGTGCATCGATGATGTGACCCACACAAAAGACATCATCACTGGGCTAACTGGAAGCCATGGCTGACAGGGATGTCCTCAGGCTGCTGAGGGCCAGAGACAAAGCCTACAGAGCTGGGGATGAAGCTGGCATGAAAACAGCGAGAGCCAACCTGTCCCGTGGCATCAAGGAAGCAAAAAAGGAATACACTCACAAGATAACCACCCACTTCAAAGACAGCAGGAACGCACAAAGCCTATGGCAGGGCATTCAGGCCCTCACGGACTACAAGCCCCCACAGAGCTGTGAGAGCAACATCCCTCTGCTCAACAACCTGAACCGCTTCTTTGCTCGCTTTGAAGCACAAAACAGCACCTGCCCACAGAAGACCCATCCCCCCCCTCTACATGAGCAGCCCCTGTGCCTCTCTGCCGACAGCGTGAAGAGGACACTTGCTGCCATCAACACCCGTAAAGGCAACAGGTCCAGACAACATCCCAGGTCGCGGCGCTGAAGGACTGTGCAGGGAGCTTAAGGATGTCTTCACAGACATCTTTAACACTTCCCTGAAGCAAGCCATCGTCCCATCATGTTTCAAAGCTGCCACCATCATACCTGTGCCAAGAAAACTGCTCCATCCTGCTTCAATGACTACCGCCTGTGGCACTGACACCCATCATCATGAAGTGCTTTGAGCGGCTTGTCATGTCACATATCAAAGCCATTCTCCCCCCCCACCCTGGACCCCTTCCAGTTTGCATACCGAGCTAAGCGGTCTACAGAGGATGCAATCTGCTCTGCCCTAAACCCAGCCCTCACCCACCTGGAAAAAAGAGACTCATATGTGAGATTGCTGTTTATAGACTTCAGTTCTGCATTCAACACCATAATACCACAACAACTCATCTGCAAACTTGACAAACTGGGACTCAGTACCTACCTCTGCAACTGGCTACTGGACTTCCTCTGTCAGAGGCCCCAAGTAGTACGTGTTGGCAACAATACCTCAAGCAGCATCACACTGAGCACAGGGGCCCCCCAAGGCTGCGTGCTCAGTCCGCTGCTCTTCACCCTGCTGACGCATGACTGCACTGCAACCTACAGCAACAATCACATAGTGAAATTTGCTGACGACACAACTCTGGTGGGTCTCATCACCAAGGGCGACGAGACTCAATACAGGTTGGAGGCTCGACCATCTGACCACGTGGTGCAGGGACAACAACCTCCTGCTGAACGTCAGCAAGACCAAAGAGATTGTTGTTGACTTCCGGAGAGGTCACACCCAACACCTGCCACTGACCATCGACGGTGCTGTGGTGGAGAGAGCGAGCAGCACCAAATTCCTGGGGGTGCACATCAGTGAAGACCTCTCCTGGACCACCAACACTGCATCACTGGCTTAAGAGAGCTCAGCCCGCCTGTACTTCCTCGCGGAAACTCAGGCGCAGCAAGTGCTCCACCAGCCATCATGACCACATTCTACCGAGGCACCATCGAGAGCATCCTCTCCAGCTGTATCGCTGTGTGGGGCGGAGGCTGCACTGAATACAACAGGAAAGCCCTGCAGCGCCATAGTGAACACAGCTGGAAGGATTATTGGTGCTTCACTCCCCCCCTGAAGGACATGTACACCACCCACCTCACCCGCATAAGGCGACCAAAATTGTGAGTGATGCAAGTCACCCCCAGCTCACAATCTGTTTGATCTACTGCCCTCTGGGAAGAGGTACAGAAGCCTGCGCGCTCCCGCACTACCAGACTCACCAACAGCTTCATACACCAAGCCGTAAGGGATGCTGAACTCTCTCCCTCCTCTCCCCCCTCCACCCTCAGCTACATAACATCCTGGACATTGGACCCAAAATGGCCGCCTGCACTACTCCACTTGCACACTTTACAACTGGTGTTGTTGTCCTGAAACACAACACTTCTGCTGCTCTTACATAACTTGCACCACTATGCCACTTTCTTCTTACTTAGGTCAAACAGAACTACCCAAGCCTTTTATTGGCCTGAATTTGCACTAGTATTTTTATTGACTGTCTATGCACAATTTCAACCACATTTTGCTGCTCTTATTTTTTCATTATTATATGTGCCCTCTTATTTACTTATTTACTTACTTTTGTTTACTTAAATGTTATGTTTGTCTGTGGACCTAAATTGGTAAAATATGTCTTGTCTTCACCGTGGGATAGTGAGAAACGTAATTTCGATCTCTTTGTATGTCTGGAACATGTGAAGAAATTGACAATAAAGCTGACTTTGACTTTGACTTTGATATAGCAGCCCTTTTACTTTACCTATCAACTGGCTAATGCTAGCATGATGTAGCATGCTATGAGCTAATATACTTAGCATCTACGAAAGAACAGCACATATCTTTTTTCACAAAGAATCTGTAACAACTAACAACGATGTATGACTCTTACAAACAACTACACAAAATGTATGACTATCAATATGTATTTAGTCAGACTGTGATAAGATATAGTCCTTCTAATGATAATGACAGCAACACTTATTTAGGTTAGATTATGTGTTGAAATCAGGTGTCGTTAAAATAAGTGAGCGATGGCGTGGCAGTGTCTGCAGCCTAGTATAGTATAATAGTTTGAGGTGAGAAAAGTGACACGGAAAGTTGGCTACTTGGCCATTGAAATACATGGGGATGGGCGGAGTTACACATTGTACTGCAGCCAGCCACCAGGGGCTCTGAACTAACGCCTCCACTCTTAACAGACGGCACACTGTCCAGTTCTATATGTACAGTCTATGGTTCTAGCGGTCATTATTTCTTGGGAAAGGACCTCTGAAAACAAGAATGACCGCTGTCAATGGCAACGGAGTTTGTGCTTGGAACTTCATTCAAAACCTGTGAAAGTGACGGTTGAAGCAGTGTTCCTTCTGATCAGCTGTGTTCTAAAGAATGTTTGATTCAAGTTCAGCGTGTGTTACGAACTATTTGTTTCTCAGCAAAAGCCACGACGAAAAAACGGGTAAAGAAATAAGTTTATTTTTTTTATAAAGAGACATATCATGGAGTTTATTTTTTCGTTTTGGCAGTCAGTAGTTCAGGGTAAAAATAATCTAATGGAGTAGAACGCCGCTATGTCATCATGGGAGGTAGGCTAAGCGCCCTTCAGGGTAGGAAATTACAAGACCCCAATTTTGAAGCTATTTGTAACTATGTTCCGCCCCTGTCGGGACTTATTTTCCCATAATGACCGACGTTCTATACATTATCCCTTACTTAACATTATTAGTAACAAAGGCTCTAAGACACATGCATTCAAACGTTAAAATCTATCTTCAGAAACGTTCTGAAGGTCACTCCAACAGCATGCTCATAATGGGCCTGACGGGTGATGGGTCTTGTTTTCTGAACATAGTTCATACTATATACCGTCAAGGTCTTTCTAGTCAGTTCCTCAATCGTCTTCAGGTATAGGCCTATACAACAACCTTCTATTACAACACTGGGAAAGTAGCTCTTTTTTCTTAAACAAAGTCACAGTACATGCAACATTTTAAATGGTCAAAATGACCAGCGCTGTAGTTCTAGTGTTCATTTCCCCAATGCTCATGGCAATGAAGTTGAATCTAATCTAAACTGATCTACTGTACAATGGGGGCTACTCCACTGGTCATCATCCCACACTACTCCATCCTCTCCTTGGTGTTTTCTGCCGCCGCTGTCTGATGCTGTCTCTCCTCAGCTGCCGCGGCCTCAGCGTGGGGACGGACTGATGCTCTGGAGGAGTCTCACTGGTCCCCCGCCCTGCCACTGCAGACAAACACAGAGGCACCCATAGATCAGAACACTCCTGGTCAATAGAACACTGCTGGTCAATGGAACACTCCTGGTCAATAAAAAAAGAGATGAAGAATCAGACTATGCCCAATGTTAGTCACAGAGTGAGGCCAAATTTATAACCACCATTATTCTTGAATGAATTCTGTGAACCTGAATTTTTAGGCTGATTGAGCTATGGGTTGGAATATGAAATAGAAAATTAAAAAAAACAGATAACAGTGTTACAGAAAGAAAAAAATTGTACTGAAATTATAGTGAACATTTGACTTACTACTCGGTTTGATGTAAACAGATGCACTATGAACTCTCCTGAGAGGGACTTTTTCATCTGAAAGAAATTCAAACATTGAAACACTGATATAGGTACGAAGTTGACTGCAGATTTTTCTGATGTCATCCTACAGTTGCTGAGTGACATTTGAATGAGATGACCGTTATGTTCAAAATTAAGAGACCACTGGAAACTCCAGAGCTATCCTTGATTATCTTTTCCAAATGTCTCTCCAAGTACAGGTGCATCTCAAAAAATTACAATATGGAACTTCCATAATTTATTTCAAAAACGTCAAACTTTCATATAGAGTAATATAGATTCATTACACATAAAGTGAAATATTTCAAGCCTTTTTTTGTTTTAATCTTGTTTATTCGAATTTTGATGATTGTGTTTGCAGCTCATGGAAATCCAAAATCCAAAATATTAGAATGAAGAAAGAAATGTCAACCTGAGATGTGCTCTAATCAGCTAATTAAATCAAAACACCAGCAATGGTGATATTGTTACTGGCTTTGATCAATCCTGGATAAAGCCAGTAGACTTCAAGGTAATTGATGAGAAGATGGAATGAAATAGGAAATGGAATAGGAAAAGGGTAAAAGCGAACAAACCGGTTCGTAAGCAGGTAAAAGTGTGGCCTGAGGGAGCCTCCGATGCTCTTCAAGACTGCTTTGACACAACAGACTGGGAAATGTTTAAGCAGGCAGCCACTTACAACAACCGACAGACATAGAGGAGTATACAGACACTGTAACCTCTTACATCACCAAGTGCATCGATGATGTGACCCACACAAAAAGACATCATCACTGGGCTAACTGGAAGCCATGGCTGACAGGGATGTCCTCAGGCTGCTGAGGGCCAGAGACAAAGCCTACAGAGCTGGGGATGAAGCTGGCATGAAAACAGCGAGAGCCAACCTGTCCCGTGGCATCAAGGAAGCAAAAAAGGAATACACTCACAAGATAACCACCCACTTCAAAGACAGCAGGAACTCACAAAGCCTATGGCAGGGCATTCAGGCCCTCACGGACTACAAGCCCGCCACACAGAGCTGTGAGAGAGCAACATCCCTCTGCTCAACAACCTGAACCGCTTCTTTGCTCGCTTTGAAGCACAAAACAGCACCTGCCCACAGAAGACCCATCCCCTCTACATGAGCAGCCCCCTGTGCCTCTCTGCCGACAGCGTGAAGAGAGGACACTTGCTGCTATCAACACCCGTAAGGCAACAGGTCCAGACAACATCCCAGGTCGCGGCGCTGAAGGACTGCGAGGGGAGCTTTAAGGATGTCTTCACAGACATCTTTAACACTTCCCTGAAGCAAGCCATCGCCCCATCATGTTTCAAAGCTGCCACCATCATACCTGTGCCAAGAAAAACTGCTCCATCCTGCTTCAATGACTACCGCCCTGTGGCACTGACACCCATCATCATGAAGTGCTTTGAGCGGCTTGTCATGTCACATATCAAAGCCATTCTCCCCCACCCTGGACCCCTTCCAGTTTGCATACCGAGCCAAGCTGCCTACAGAGGATGCAATCTGCTCTGCCCTCCACCCAGCCCCTCACCCACCTGGAAAAAAAGAGACTCATATGTGAGATTGCTGTTTATAGACTTCAGTTCTGCATTCAACACCATAATACCACAACAACTCATCTGCAAACTCGACAAACTGGGACTCAGTACCTACCTCTGCAACTGGCTACTGGACTTCCCTCTGTCAGAGGCCCCAAGTAGTAATGTGCTGTTGGCAACAATACCTCAAGCAGCATCACACTGAGCACAGGGGGCCCCCAAGGCCGCGTGCTCAGTCCGCTGCTCTTCACCCTGCTGACGATGACTGCACTGCAACCTACAGCAACAATCACATAGTGAAATTTGCTGACGACACAATCCTGGTGGGTCTCATCACCAAGGGCTTAATTTAGACTCAATACAGGTTGGAGGTCGACCATCTGACCACGTGGTGCAGGGACAACAACCTCCTGCTGAACGCCAGCAAGACCAAAAGAGATTGTTGTTGACTTCCGGAGAGGTCACACCCAACACCCGCCACTGACCATCGACGGGTGCTGTGGTGGAGAGAGCTGCAGCACCAAATTCCTGGGGTGCACATCAGCGAAGACCTCTCCTGGACCACCAACACTGCATCACTGGCGAAGAGCTCAGCGCCGCCTGTACTTCCTGCGAAACTCAGGCGAGCAAGTGCTCCACCAGCCATCATGACCACATTCTACCGAGGCACCATTGAGAGCATCCCTCTCCAGCTGTATCGCTGTGTGGGGAAGCTGCACTGAATACAACAGGAAAGCCCCTGCAGCGCATAGTGAACACAGCTGGAAGGATCATTGGTGCTTCACTCTCCCCTGAAGGACATTTACACCACCCACCTCCTGCAGGCGACCAAAAAATTGTGAGTGATGCAAGTCACCCCGCTCACAATCTGTTTGATCTACTGCCCTCTGGGAAGAGGTACAGAAGCCTGCGCCCCGCACTACCAGACTCACCAACAGCTTCATACACCAAGCTGTAAGGATGCTGAACTCTCCCCTCCTCTCCCTCCACACTCAGCTACATAACATCCTGACATTGGACCCACAATGGTCGCCTGCACTACTCCACTTGCACACTTGAACACTTGCACACTTGTACACTTTTACAACTTGGTGTTGTTGTCCTGAAAACACAACACTTCTGCTGCTCTTACATAACTTGCACCACTATGCCACTTTCTTCATTACTCAGGTCAAACAGAACTACCCAAGCCTCTTATTGGCCTGACTTTGCACTAGTTTTTATTGACTGTCTATGCACAATTTCAACAAAATTTTGCTGCTCTTATTTTTTCATTATTATATGTGCCCTCTTATTTACTTATTTACTTACTTTTTTGTTTACTTGAATGTTATGTTTGTCTGTGGACTTAAAATTGGTAAAATATGTCTTGTCTTCACCGTGGGATAGTGAGAAACGTAATTTCGATCTCTTTGTATGTCTGGAACATGTGAAGAAATTGACAATAAAGCTGACTTTGACTTTGACTTTGACTTTGACATCATGTGGTCACCATGTGTCATAGTGCAAGGGGGAAGTGCCAAAGGCTCAGATCAACACCCATCATGCACCATCTTACAGTCCAATAACAACATCCACTCTCAAATAACAATGTTCAGATCTCTTTCCATAAAAAAAGCCACAAAAACTTAAAAGTCACATCTAGACAAGCAGTGTTTCATCAAAAAGTCTCCACATTGATGTGGACAAAACACACACACTATGCAGAAATGCACACATAGACATACATTGGTCTTAGTTCACAAGAAAGTTAACAAAAATAAACTATTCTGCTCACCTTGGATTGTTTTGACGTATAGCCACAGTGTCTCCTCCAGTTTAAAGTCTCCATGAATGACCTGGCACCTGTAAATCCCACTCTCTGAGTGTGTGACGTGTCTCAGTCTCAGAGAGACGTTTCCTCTCTGCAGGTCCTCAGTAAGGATGCTCACTCTGCCCTCGTAGCCTCTCCCCTCTGTCCCCTGTCCATTCTTATACAGGTAAATACAGTCTGTCCTCTTCAGCCACTTCACTTCCATGGCAACCACACTGGTCTCCATAGAGAGGTGACATGACAGAGTAACATCATCACCAGGGTCAGTGTGGATGTCAGCAGGAGAGGGGATCACCAGTTTGAACACATCTGTGGGGATGTGCATGTGACAGAGGCATATGGATAGACAGACTGTAACATGTGCTATTCAACCAGAGCCATCAACCACATATCAGAGGATGAGTTACAATTTCATAAGAAAAGTTACAATGTCATATGAATTTCACCGTGATGTCCACAGATTAACACTTAAATCATTACTTATAGTATATAAAATAACAGTTATGATGTAACAATATAATAATTGCAATAAGCTCACTGTTATGCCTGGAAGCTTTCATGTCTTTCATCAACTGTTGAGCAGAACATCATACATTTCTTTTATATTTAGTGTACAGGTGGCATAATGTGAATAGACATTGGAAGAAACATTTTCTGTTGAAAAATGCTAAATCTTCGCTACAAACTTTGTAGGAAGCAAAACTTTCACAAAAGAGTTGGCTAAGGTCTGTAAATTCATAAAGGTTGTACATTTTCTTGCAAGTTTTACTATAGTCGTTGTTCATCATGAAAAACGCTGTTCACTGTACACATTGTTGAAGGCTTACATACTGCATGACCATTATAATTTCACTAAAATACTGAAATATGCTCACATGTGTGAAGTTCACCTCATTCAGCTGAAGGTCATGCAACCCTGAGGAAACATGCATGGCCCAATTATAGGCAATATCTTCTTTTCCCACCCTGAAAAGGCTGCACAAAGAAAACACTAATGCCAATCAAACTTTAACAACTACAAAACTATAACTGTATTACCAATCAGCATTTAGAATACAGCATATTGAAGACTCCTATTCCTATGCACACATACATAAACAGATATGCAATATTTGCAATAAATGCAATATTTGCCTGTTCAAAAAGCCTACGTATAAACACCTACGTCTGAGTTATGATAAACTATTTGTCAAGTAAATGGTTTCCATTGCTTCTCCTTTGTGCAGAGTAATAACCCATGTCCTGTTCTTTTCGAGTGCAGCTGAACTCTGAGCTTTTCCATCAGCTGCACTCACTCTTTTGAATTCTTCCTGGTTACTGGTAAAGGAATGCAGTATAACCTGTTGCATGATGGAACACACAGTTTACATTCGGGTCACAGTCACACGCAAAGACCTTCAGCACCTTTTTCACACCGTTTTTTAGACAACTATAACAACTATTAGTATTATTATAACAACAAGATGTACCACAGAGCGGTACAAAATATGACCGCCACCCCAGTCCTGCACATTCTCTCCGCAAAAATAAATCACTCTTGTCAATTTGTTGCACACGCATAAATACACACATACACACACACACACACACACATATAAACACACAGTAGACGTGCAGGCATATGTACACACGCAAATAAAGAAAAAGTACCCACACACTGTTGCTGCTGCTCCCGAAGTGATTTATTTGTCTTCGACAAAGACCAACATTGGTCGAAACGTTGTGTAATAAATCACTTCGGGTGCAGCAGCAACAGTGTGCGGGTACTTTTTCTTTATTTCACGGATCTACTTTACCCTGCAGCTGTACTAAGTTGGATGTGCGTGCACCTTCTGCTACTTTATATGTACACACGCACTCACACGCACAGACTCACATGCACACACACACACAGCCACGCACCCACAGACTCACACACACACACACACACACGTAGGCCCGCACACGCACGCCATGCACACACACACAAACATGTACTGTAGGCCTACACTCACATAAAAACACACACACATGCAGGCAAGCAGGTACACGCACACACACACACCAATAACCCCACACACCCACAGGCACATAAATCACACACACATATGCAGACAAGCAGACACACGCACACACACACACACACACACACACCATCACCCCCACACACACATTCACAAGCAAAAACACACACACAGAGAAGCACACATATACACTGTAAATGAAAAGTTAGGGCTTTCCAATCTATCAAACCCTATTACGTTACACAGTTTCACAGACTCACACGCACACACATTTATCAAACCATATTACAACGTTTCACTGACTCACACGCACACACACACACGCAGGTCCGCACACGCACACCATGCATACACACACACACACAAACACGTACACGCACGCATGCACAAACACCATCACCCCCCCACACACACACTCACAAGCGAAACTTACGTGGTACGTGTGTGTGTGTGTATTTTTGTATTATAGCCTCAGATTCATTGAATAGAACTGAACTTGCATACGCCAGAAGGAAGCTCTACTTTGGGTTCCACAAATGCTCTGGAAAATGTAGCTTCTGTAGAAGCTATGCACTACATGGTAAGACAGCTAAGCTATATCTGCTTCAGAAAAAATACTTATGCTAAAACCAAGCTACTGAGAATTGTAGTTACAGTAAGCTAGTAGCTTCGCTACAAGTAGCCTAGTTATTGTAAGCTACTGCCCATCACTTGTTGCATGCGTGTCTGTCAGTGCCCTCGTGCCAAGTTTGTTTTTTCAATAAAATATCTTAAGTTTCAGATGTGGTATAATGTACCAGTATTGATTCACTGATTCATGTGTGCATGGCGTGTCACTTCACAATGTCGCAGGCAAAAGCGTCAGTTGTTTGACTGAAAAGGGTTAGTGAGCGTAATCCTGGTAGAAGTTTGCACAGGTGTTAAAACTGCAAGGTGTAGGCCAATGCACCATATGTCAGGTGACATTGTGGATTTCATAGATGCCAGTTGAATTTTGAACCTGAGCATTAATTGACTTAAAGATGGAAAAAATATATATCTGCATATAACTGGATAAACCATCCCATGTCATATGACACATAGACATAAATAATATTAATAATTTAAATGCCCTTCTGCCACTGGACCGCTGGATAACTTTTGTGGTTGTTTGATCAATGGCTCATCAAAAAGAGAAATTTAAACAGTCATGTGATCATACACAAGCATGAATATTTTTTAAATTATAATCCATATTTACTCATTTGCTCACTCCAAACAAGAGACTGTTTTTTTTTTTTACAATATTAAACTGTTTGGAAAGGAACCAGAACAGAGCTTTCTTATTCTTCTCTTTGGCTGTTCTGCAGTTTTGCAGCTCTATTATGCTGCGAGTAGCATATACCTGCAGTCCAATAGGCAAACATTGCACAGAGCTTAGTCAAGCCATCCTTGAGTGCTATCAGATTAGCATGGTTGATAAGGTCTTTGGCCAGGGTCCTGAAAACCCCTTGTGCAGGAATGACAGCTCAGGAGTCAAGCAGGATTCTGTTCTGCATACGTGCATCCCCATGTTTCCCCAACTCTGCCTACTAGGCAATCCAGTTTGACACTGCTTGCTTATGAAGCTAAATGTGCAGAAGCATCCACAGGAAAAAAAAATTCCAGAAATGATTTGGAAACCTCCATCCTGCAGGTCAGTCAGGATTAAATCACTACTACCAACCTATTGCAACTGAACTTTGTGCATTAAAGGTAGGCCACAAGTCACTCTACAATGAAACATGTGCAACGGCAGTATGTCAGGCAAGACATGTGGATTCAGAGAGTTCTGCATGTCACTAACAAACACAAAAGCTTCCAAGATGGATGAGATTGACACAAGAGCCTAGAAACTAAGTTTGTGTCGTGAGGTTTTGGTCCTGATGGACCGCAGCCTCCTGCCGGAGTGGAGTGGAGTGGTTCAAAAAAGGGGGTCCAGGGTGGGAGGGGTCAGCCACAATCCTACCTGCCCGCCCCAGGGCCCTGGAGGCATGCAGGTCGTGGAGGGATGGCAGACAGTAGCCAATCACCCTCTCAGCAGAGGGGTAACCATGTTTTTTCTCAGAAGGTATAAACCATGGTTTTTCCTAACCCAACTTCATCGACTGTTAAAAAACAGTAGTTACACGGTTACCATGCCTGGGCCTCTGCTGAGGTAGGGGAGGAGGGACTGGAGGTCTGGGGCTGATGGATTGGGGCACAGGGGATGGTAACAGGCCTGTCCCATTGTCTTTCAAGGCGGCAGTAGAACTCGTTCAGGTCATTAGTCAGTCGTAAGTTGTTTGTAGAGTGGGGGGCTTTTGATTTGTAGTTTGTGATCTGTCTGAGACCCTTCCAGACCGAGGCGGAGTTGTTATCTGAGAACTGCTGTTGTAGTTTCCCAGAGTACAGTCGTTTAGCATCTCTCACCGCCTTGCTAAACCTGGGTTTGGCCTCTTTAAACCGGTCCTTGTCCCCACTCCTAAACACTTCAATTGAATGTGTTTAAAACAGGGCTTTGAACCAGATTTTTTGCCAATTGGTTCGTTTTGAACAGAAACAGAATTTTAACGTTTCCGGTTTTGGTTCCCACCCTAACATTGACGTTCCGGAACCGGTTAGAACAAAAAAACTAATGTTCCTGAACTGGTTAATAACATTTCATGTCAGCTGTCGGACAAAAATATATGTATGCTTTCAAACTGGCTATTAATAGTCACAATATTGTCTTTTTCTCTATCCTACAGCAAACATAATAAAACACTAGGCCTCTGCTTTATACAAGCTGCACCAGTGTCTTCCTATAGCCTTTAGCCTGAATAATTTTCTGGTCAAACAAAAAATGCTGTCATATATACAGTATATTTTTGGTGGGTACTGTAATATTGGATTCTTGGATGCCTTCCCATTGTCTAAATGCCAAAATGAGGACTATTACGTTTTTCCAAATAAATTAAAGCTGTAGCCTTAATGTTAATGCCCAACAATGTTTGTCACAGCCTAGTAAAAAGAGAAAACAGGTGAAATGAAATCATTGAGATTTGTTTTTGATTGCCTGCTAGGGTCAAGCTCTGTCTGTCTGCACTCTCCATGCATTCACTGAATGACAGGAGGTGACCCTCACCATTTCATTGAAGACACAATCCTTCCCAGGAACAAAAAAAAGAACCGGCATTAACTGGTTACCACTATTTAAAAAAATCGTTTCTGTTCCGGAACATAAAAAATCATAAAAAGTTTCTGGTTTCGTTTTGTTCCTAGCAAAATGGCAAAAGTTTCTGGTTTTCAATTTCGTTCCATGAACCAGTTCAAAGCCTTGGTTTAAAATGGTCATGCATGCACACATCCTTCGCATGCATCCACAGACAAAATAATCATATTAGTTGAAAGGCTCGCTGATGGATGTCTCTATGCTCCTAACCTTTCTAAACTTGTGCAGTTAAACAAGGGGGCATGTTATCAAAATGTGAGAAGGACCCTCACTGACTCCTACTCTCATATGATGCCAACATCTCCAGTCCTCCTTTCTAGATTTTACACTGAGGAGAAGAAATCAGAATCCAAAAGAACTACATAATTAAATTATCCAGATAATACTGCCACTGGGTGAATGAAGAAGGATAGTGACATTAATAGTATTATTCAGAAGATTTTTTGGATGGTGTGATGATATCTACCTGGTGGTTAATGTTGAGAAGACAGAGGAGATGGTGTTTGACCCTAGAGGAGTGGATCATCACATATTTCTTTGGAATTGAGTAAAGAACTGCATTTACATCATTGTTTACAATTTTCTACACCTTTGTGTGGCTATAACCAGAATAAAGTCATCTGGCATGTCTCTTTATACAAATATTTGCCATTTTTATTGTTTCTGGCAAAGATTTCATGTGTATTTTGAGCTGTTGATCATAAAATAAACAGCTGCAAAACACGCACAGTGACTATTAAGTGACTGCACTTACAAACTAACTTACTAGGGAGAAGGAGAGACGCCGGTGCAGCTCAGATGTCTTCTTAATTTTCAATTTATTTAGTAAAAGGTGCAGAACATACGACTAACGGTTCGATGTAGTCACATCTTCATCAGAGTCCTGGTAAACTAACTTACTACTTTGGATGTCAAATTTGGCACAAAATTCTCAATCAAAGACAAACGCTGAGTGCCTCACATATACAGTCAGCCAGAGAGAATGCGAACAAATCTGCTGCAAAACACTGCAATTGCAGTTGACGCAGTTGAACTAACACAATTTGTTGGCATTACGGGTTTAAACACATTCAATTCACGTAAAGCTATTCCAGTGTTTCTCCATGGTACAGCAAATCTAAAATTAGTTCAGTGCTCAGCTTGACATTGTCCATCATAATCAAGTTTTTGGGGGGTTTCTTCAGGAAAATCTAAACTTTTTTGTTGTTGCCCAGACTAGAACCAGACCAGACTAGACTAGAGTAATCCTGTGTCATGCAATATTTGAGAGCCAAATCAGATGTGGGTGTAAAAGCACAGTGTGAATAGAGGGTGTTGTTCCTTCATAAATAATCAGTGTAGATGCCCTGGGTAGATGAGATTGGCATGAGGTTCCACAGACAATAATGCAGTTCCACAACTCTCCATGGAAAAACTACACTATGAAAAACTATTGTGTGTGTTTGTGTTTTTTTTTTTTGGGGGGGGGGGGGTTGAAGGATCAAAACAAAAAACAATGGTTCTGTGTCATCCTTGTCGGGCTATATGCCCAACAAGTTTCATGCACCCCGGTCTTTCAGTGTCCCGGGAATCCACAGCCCTTCCTCAGACGTGACTCATCTGAGGGAGGGCTTACCCCAAAATGGCAGGGAGGGCTACCCCGAAACGTCACATTATCATCTCCAACTCCTCTTTCAGGCGCTCTCTTCCTCTCTCTTTTTTTAAACACATTCCTGTGAGAGAAGCTGTTTGTGATCATCACCAAAAAGTTCGTCTGATATGAAAGGCATGAGCATGACTGGGCATGGAAGTGGAACTTTCTTTGCAATTGCATCCGCTTGCATCAAAGTTTTGATCATTTGCATCACTTGTCTTACCCTTTCATGCTCTGTTGGTGTTGGAAGACGTTACTACAGGCAAGATGTTTGTGAAGAAGAGCAGCATCCTTTGGGTTGCTACATGAAGACTATACCATCTGTAGAGGCTAAGCCTAAACGTAAAGCCCCGAGGGGTTACTAGACAGGGCACCTAACTGACGCGCTTTATAACTACTTGCGTTACTTGATTCTATGAAATGCAGTCCATATGTGATATGCCGTTTAAAGATGTTTATTGCTACCCACAGGTTTGTATTCCAATAATCCAGTGTTCAAGTGTAACCAATGTGCAACTCGTTTTGCTGGGGAGCTATGCTGTGGCTGTTCAACAAACAAGGCTGGCGACCGAATTATGCAAATCCAATATATTTATTTAATACAATATTTTAAAAAAAGACACAGTCCATAAGTAGAGAAGGCACCAGTTCACAGGTAGGGGGCTATTCTGCTGGTGGTGGGCAGGCGCATCCGATCCGAGGAGAGGCGAGGGAGGGGGGCAGTGTTCAGCTACACGCTGCGCTGATCCAAGGGGAGGGGCGGCCGATAGTCGAGCGGGCGTCCAGGCAGTCCAAACAATCCAGGCAACCCTTTACGTTACACGCGCACTGCTGGAAGAAAGAGAAAACTGATACTAATAGGCCAAACTGCTATAGCCAGTAAGTGTGGACTACAATTCTTAAGCAGTCAATAGTATTCCTAGGGCAATTTACTGAAGAAAAGTCACTGCAACGTCAAAACATAGCACAGCAACATATCAAACTTAAGACGAGGCACACAGTCTTTAAATACACACGGCACGGCACACGAGACACGCGTTGCCACCAGGAGTCTATCAATACGTAAAAACTGTTGTCCACAATCCCACGGCAGTCATGGCAGGAAGGCTAATGGGCATCTGTATGCGGCAACACTGCAGCTCAGGTTGAGGAATGCGATCACTTAACTTGATGGAGGGCGACCGATGTCGCGCCTCCAGATGATACAGCAAGCAGTGAGTTCGTCCGAGGCAACTTCTCGACACCGATCAGGAGCAGACACACAGGAAACTTCACGTCCAATGGATTCTTCTCCACACGCTGCCACAGCCCGCGGCTATAAACACTGTGCACCAAAACTCTACCCCGCTCTCCCGTGTTCTCCCCTTCCTCCAAATGAGCTTGTCTTTTGTCTGTCACAATGCCGCTTCCCTAATCATCCCCAAATCACCACACCTGTGCCTAGAGAGCCCCGTACCCCTCTGTGGCTATCTACAGGTCGCATTACATGCACGTCACACACACACACACCCCCAGATTCCTCAGTCGCACCAGACATTGACAGCCCTCACCCGATCACACCGTTACATCTCATATGCCACATAAATTCACCCGTGACATTCTCCCCCAGAGTGAATGGGTTCTTGTCCCAAGAACCTCCCTTTAGCGTCTATACCTCTCAGGTGGTTTACCCCTGTTGGCCCTCTCCGAGTGGCGAACCACCGACGGCTGTGGGGCCATTGGGTGAGGCAGACCCAGTTGTGAGGCGGCCGGTCGAAGGGTCTCTGCCTGCTGGGCGGCCAGCTGGGGGACCTCGGGCTGCTGGGCGGCCGGCTGGGGGACCTCGGGCTGCTGGGCGGCCGGCTGGGGGACTGGAGTAGCTGACGTACCAATTATTCCTGGGAAGAATTCCCAGTCGGAAGATGGGATAGTAGCTGTGGTGCTTCGCTCCTCAGTGTCAATAGTGGAGTACAGCAAACAAGGCCACAGTTGGTTCCGATGGAGGACGCGCATTGGACCGTCACGGCCTTCTGGTCTCACTTTATAAACAGGGTGACCAGTCTGGGTTTGTCCCACTATCACATATGGCTGACTCTCCCATCGATCCTGCAGTTTTCCCTGCCCTTGTCTTTTTCTATTTAGAATTAACACCCGTTCCCCTGGCAAAAAAGGCGCATCCTTGGCAGTCAGGTCATACAATCTCTTATTCTTATCAGCCGCTTTTTTGATATTATCTAAAGCTTTAGCATAGGCATAGGCTAACTGCTGTTGGTGTCGCATTACCCACTCTGCTGTGTCCCCTCCAACAGTGGTGGCCACTGCCCCGAGCGCCATTTCAACAGGTAACCTTACGTGTCGCCCAAACATAAGATATGTCGGTGCGTACCCCGTGGAAGTGTGAATGCTATTGTTGTATGCTTGGGTCAACGACGGCAAATATTCTGTCCACTTAGTCTGTTGGTCTTGCTCTAAAGTGCCCAAAAGATTCAAAAGAGTCTGGTTAAATCTTTCACACCCCCCATTCCCTTGCGGGTGATAGGGGGTAGTGCGGGTTTTTTTGCAACCATACAGGCGACAGAGTTCAGTAAACAATTCCGACTGAAAGTTAGCCCCTTGGTCAGAATGAATTGTCTCTGGACAACCAAACGGTTGGAGGACATGCGTCCAAAGAGCCCGCGCCGTTACAAGGGCTGTTTGGTTGGCTGTAGGAACTGCCCAGGCAAACTTGGTAAACAAGTCTGTCATTACTAGTATATTCTGGTAACGGTCAGTTGGTCTACTGAGTGTCAGATAGTCTATTGCCAGAATCTGTAAAGGTGCATGGGGGATAATAGGTACAAGAGGAGCCTTACCTTCTGGCCTTGCCTTTCGCAACACACACCGCGGGCACGTTTGTATCCAGCCCCGCACCATCTCTTCCATATTGGACCAATAGAAATTCCTCCGAAGGAGGTATAAGGTCCTCTCTAGCCCCTGATGACCCGTATGATAATGAAAAGCCTCCCATAGAGAGTATGCGTGTGCAGAGGGGACGACGATTTGTGTGCAAAATTCGAGGGAATGGGGATCTTGGACCCCCCTACAGATAACACCCTCACGCACCTCCAGCCTACTCCATTGGCTAAAGAGACGTTGCACCTCGGGGCCCAGTTTTTTCCTTCCTTCCCCCTTTGGTAATCTGCCCTCTCCCAGGCTAGGGGCGATGATTTGCAAGACTCTGTCTTTCCCTTGCAGCTCTCTCCATCGGCCAGGATCCCACCCCCAACCCTGTGGATGACACAACTCCCCCGCATGCACCCCTACCGCACTAACCAAGAGTTCATCATCTGATATAACAGGGGCCGTACTAGTGGAGGGGACAGGCTGGCTATCCGGCAACCGTGACAGCACATCAGCATTAACATGCTCTTTCCCAGGTCGGTGTGTGATGGTGTAGTCAAAACTGGCCAACTGCGCTACCCACCTTTGCTCCACTGAGCCCAACTTAGCTGAGGGTAAATGCACTAAAGGGCCATTATCAGTCACTACCACAATACGAGCCCCCCAAACAAAATCTTTAAACTTCTCCACGAGGGCCCATTTTAGTGCGAGTAGCTCGAGTTTAAATGAACTGTAGTTTGCATCGTTGCGCTCCGTGGGGTGGAGGCTTCTACTTGCGTACGCTATTACGCGTTCCAGGCCATCTTGCTGTTGGGCCAATACCGCTCCCAAGCCATGGTTGCTAGCGTCCGTATACAAGATAAAAGGCAGTTCGAAATTAGCATAGGCCAGTACAGGTACTTCAAGTAAATGTTGTTTCAGCTGTTGAAACGCTAACTCACAAACAGGTGTCCAGTGTATAGGAGGTGAAGACCGCCCGCGGCTATGGCTGGTACCCACTAGCAGTGCGTTAAGGGGCTTTGCTATTTTAGCAAAGTCTTTAATAAACCTCCTATAATAGCCAGCAAAACCTAAGAAGGCCCTGACTTGTCGAACGGTTGTAGGGGCTTTCCAGTCTTGCACAACTGCTATCTTTTCAGGGTCTGGTGCTACACCTTTTTGGCTAACAACATGTCCAAGAAATTTTACTTGTCGACGAAAGAGCTGGCATTTATCAAGACGCAATTTGAGCCCATAGTGCCCAATGGCCTGAAAGATTTTCTCCAGATCTTTCAAATGAGTAGCAAAATCCTTCGAGTAACAAATCACATCGTCCAGATACACTAATGCGGATTCAGTTAATTGGTTACCTAGGCAACGTTGCATCAGTCTTTGAAATGTTGCTGGTGCGTTGGTTAACCCAGATGGCATCCTCTCGAACTCAAAGAGTCCGAAAGGCGTGGTAAAGGCGGTTTTCTCACGATCACACTCCTCTACCTCCACCTGCCAGTATCCACTGGCAAGGTCGAGGGTGGAATAGAACTCGGCTGCATTCAAATTAGTCAATGACTCTTCTACCCGGGGCAAGGGGAAAGCATCGCGATGTGTCACATTGTTCAATTTTCTGAAGTCCACACAGAAGCGCCATGCCCCACATTTCTTTCGGACGAGAACAATAGGGGCTGCCCATGGGCTACAGCTTTCCCTAACAACCCCACTCTGTAGCATTCCTTGAAGTAACAAGCGGAGTTCTTTATACAGGGTTGGGGGCACTGGCCTATACCTCTCACGCATCGGAACAGCGCTTCCTGTTGGGATGTGATGTTTCACAACTGTAGTCCTACCGTAGTCCTCAGCATGTTGAGAAAAAAGGTGTTGCCACTTAGTCACAAACTGTTGAAGCTGCTGCTGTTGTGTAGGGTTCAAGCCCTCCCCCTGTAACCCAGTGACCTTGACTTCTGTGACCCCATCTTGTTGTTCCTGTGCTAACTGCACCACCTGGACCTCAACAACATCCTGACTCACCATTTGTAAGGAAATATCCTCCCCATTTCTGATATCCTCAGGATCGATAGCTGAGATGACAGCCAAACGCTGTAGGCGCCTTAGTGTCACAGGGTGGCGATGCACGTTACGCACCCTCACGGGAACCCTCTCCCGCCGGATAGTACCCACAGTCCTTGCCACCTCTAAGCCCCCAATCTCCCCTGTTGGCTCAATCACGACGGGACAATTCTGTAGGGGGGCGACGTTGTTGACCTTTGCCCACACTAAGGCCTCAGCCTGGGCGGGAATAGTGACATTATAATTATACGCCAGTCTGGCTGTATGAGGTTTGGCCCGTTGAACAGTAGTAGCACGGATCCTATTACAATCTGCAAAGGCTATAGCCCATTCCTTGCCCAGGGAATGAAGCTGTGGGGTGTAAGCAGAGGTGTTCGGGCGGCTGAACAACCCCTGCCAGCAGGCGGATATCACATTCATCCCTAGGATGGCCTTCCTAACCCCAAGACAATCATCCTTAACAACCACCACCCCCCTAGAGGGCACATTCGTTTCCCCAATCTGAAAGTCCATCATCATATATCCAACATATGGAATGTGCAACCCATTAAGCTGCCTGCAGAGTGAGCCATGACAGGTTATCAGTACAGGGTTTTTTCATGCTCCCAAAAAGTTCTTTACAAAGGGTCTCACTAAACAGGGTGACTTGGGATCCTGTGTCTAGCAGGCATTGGACATCCTTCCCATCAGCTTTTACAGTCACTAAAGGGCAAGAACCCGCTACCCAGGCCCTGCTATGAAGTGCACAGGGGTCATGTTGGAAATGCCCAGCCACTTGACCCGCAGTGACTGGTGAGCCTAAAAACCCTGCTGGCTGTCTTTGGGGGGGCAGTGCCTACTAATATGTCCAGATTCCCCACACTGATTACAGATGGGCTTGCCTTGGGCATCCCATTGGTACCTGGCATGTGGTGGAGGAGTTTGGGAGCGAGGGGGCAACGGTGCCGGCCTTCGCCATGTGCCATCTGAGTATGCCCGCTCTCTGTGTGGTGCCCTAAATGATGGTGCCTGGTCGTTCCTAAGTTCATCTATCAAAGTCTTAGTCATAACACTCATCTGTTCCCGGACCTCCTTTAAAATTTCGGCCTTAAACGTCTGTTTCCAATCACTAGATGCATCAGAGGGCGTACTCACCGGCAGGAAGTCGTAGGCCACCCGTCGTTCTGCTCCTCTTCCAGGGCCAGCGCCTCCTTCCACACATCCGCAAATGAAAGGCCTTGGTTCCTCCTCACCTGTTGTCTTAACTCTCGTCTCACATGGTCGTCCTTTAAGCCCATGATGAACTGGTCGCGCAAAACAGGATCCTCATTGGCTAGACCGTCCCGCCGCTCTTTCAACCTTGAAAACAGTTCACGCAAGTGGAGCGAGAAAGATTTAAGGGATTGGCCAGACTCCTGCCTACAGTTGAAAAACTGGGTTCGCAGAGCTGCAATAGAAGTACTCTCCCCGTATAGCCTAGCTAGTGCAGCAAAAATTTTAGTTGGAGTGTCTCTATCTGTTGCATCCAACGTCAACATTTCCCGTCTAGCTTCCCCCTCCAGATTACTGAGCACGAAGCCAGCTTTCTGCTGTTCATTAAGCGCCTGCAGGCTTAACATATTCTCTAACTGTTGTTTCCAGTCTCTGAATTTGAGCTCAGAACCAACACCACTAAACTTTTGTGACCATGGGGCACCCATGAAAACTGGCATCATGACCTGTGAGGTCCCTGCCCTAGCCTCGTCCCCCTGCATGTTGAACAAACAAAGCGCTCCAACCCAGAGAAAACACCCTGCTCGCACAGCGCCAAATGTAACCAAGGTGCAACTCGTTTTGCTGGGGCAACCGAATTATGCAAATCCAATATATTTATTTAATACAATATTTTAAAAAAAGACACAGTCCATAAGTAGAGAAGGCACCAGTTCACAGGTAGGGGGCTATGCTGCTGGTGGTGGGCGGGCGCATCCGATCCGAGGAGCGAGGGAGGGGGGCAGTGTTCAGCTACACGCACACGCTGATCCCAGGGGGAGGGGGGCAGTGTTCAGCTACACGCACACGCTGATCCCAGGGAGGGGGGCAGTGTTCAGCTACACGCACACGCTGATCCCAGGGGGGGGGGCAGTGTTCAGCTACACGCACACGCTGATCCCAGGGGGAGGGGGGCAGTGTTCAGCTACACGCACACGCTGATCCCAGGGGAGGGGGGCAGTGTTCAGCTACACGCACACGCTGATCCAAGGGGAGGGGGGCAGTGTTCAGCTACACGCACACGCTGATCCAAGGGGGAGGGGCGGCCGATAGTCGAGCGGGCGTCCAGGCAGTCCAAACAATCCAGGCAACCCTTTACGTCACACGCGCACTGCTGGAAGAAAGAGAAAACTGATACTAATAGGCCAAACTGCTATAGCCAGTAAGTGTGGACTACAATTCTTAAGCAGTCAATAGTATTCCTAGGGCAATTTACTGAAGAAAAGTCACTGCAATGTCCAAACATAGCACAGCAACATATCAAACTTAAGACGAGGCACACAGTCTTTAAAATACACACGGCACGGCACACGAGACACGCGTTGCCACCAGGAGTCTATCAATACGTAAAAACTGTTGTCCACAATCCCACGGCAGTCATGGCAGGAAGGCTAATGGGCATCTGTATGCGGCAACACTGCAGCTCAGGTTGAGGAATGCGATCACTTAACTTGATGGAGGCGACCCGATGTCGCGCCTCCAGATGATACAGCAAGCAGTGAGTTCGTCCGAGGCAACTTCGACACCGATCAGGAGCAGACACACAGGAAACTTCACGTCCAATGGAGTCTTCTCCACACGCTGCCACAGCCCGCGGCTATAAACAGTGTGCACCAAAACTCTACCCCGCTCTCCCGTGTTCTCCCCTTCCTCCAAATGAGCTTGTCTTTTGTCTGTCACAATGCCGCTTCCCTAATCATCCCCAAATCACCACACCTGTGCCTAGAGAGCCCCGTACCCCTCTGTGGCTATCTACAGGTCGCATTACATGCACGTCACACACACACACACCCCCAGATTCCTCAGTCGCACCAGACATTGACAGCCCTCACCCGATCACACCGTTACATCTCATATGCCACATAAATTCACCCGTGACACAAGCATCCACAGATTGTCGTTTTAACAAATTACACAAAGTATCGTCAGCCAGTATGGACTGCCACAGCGAAGCGGTCAAAAAACTCAGGTCAAAAATCCCCTCCGTCAAGCAACACCTGTCACCTGCATGACGGTTCCCCCTTTATATGGTGTGCACACATAGCATAACACAGTGACACCTAGTGGACCAATTAATGTTCACATAATGAGACCACAAATGGCTCCTACACACCATCAGAAACATAAAAAGTCCTCTTGAATTTACCCATCAGGGCAATACAGAGCAAAGTGGCTCCCATATGAGTATTCGGCAGTGCAGTTTTACGACAGGAATGGAAATCATATATTTAAGTAAGTATAAGTATATATACTCTTTTGATCCCGTGAGGGAAATTTGGTCTCTGCATTTATCCCAATCTGTGAATTAGTGAAACACACTCGGCACACAGTGAACACACAGTGAGGTGAAGCACACACTAATCCCGGCACAGTGAGCTGCCTGCTACAACGGCGGCGCTCGGGGAGAAGTGAGGGGTTAGGTGCCTTGCTCAAGGCCCGTGCCTACTGGTCGGGGTTCAAACCGGCAACCCTCCGGTAACAAGTCCAAAGCGCTAACCAGTAGGCCACGGCTGCCCCCTTTCATGAACATATGAAGCTGTTGTAAAATAATTGAATCCTCTTGATGTTCCTTGCATAGAGTACAAGGAGTCTTTGAGTACAATTTCATGGTTCTTTTATCTGTGCTCACTACTACCAAAATGGAATTTAAAATGGAAAATGTCCTTTCCTGGGGAACAGTAAACCAGTTGGTAGCAAACTATGATCACATGTTGTTAACAGCAGATAGTCTATAGGAGCAGCAGGAGTCTGAGAGACAGGAATAAGAATTATAGCAGGCATGTTTTAAAATAGATTACTTTTTATTTTAATAACTTCTTATAGAATATTCAGCTGAGGGCGGTGCCCTTGCCACTCAAGAGAGTGAAGTGTTACCTAATCAACAAACCATTAGACTAATGTCATTAATGCTATACATAGGGGTCTTTAAATATTACACTTATAACTTAAAACACAGGTTAAGCTGCAATGCACCATGAGTGCAACTATTGGTATTAAAGCTGCAGTTGGCAAAATGTTTTTGATCACTGAAACTATGCTCCGACACTATGCTCCGACAGAACAACATAAATCAGCCGGTTTTAGAAAAAAACCTGCACCTACCCCCTAGAGCCTGTTATTTGTTTTGCAAAAATCCACAGCTCCCGGCTCTTCTGGTCCAAACAAAGCAGGGCTGTGTGAGATCTGACTGTCAATCACAGTCTGGTGCAGTCTGGTGCGCACTGACGAGCACAAACTCGATGAGAAGGTGCTCGGTGGTAGTGGGGGAGGGGCATGAGAGTTGTAAACATTCAAAATGTTGGCCAAGTCCCCTTAATCTGTCAGACTTGCCAACTGCAGCTTTAATGACATTTCTGGCTGACACCTTTTAGAAGAAAGTAAATACAGTTCTTTAAAAATACAAGTGATCAATGCAAAAGTAAAGTATTCCATAAAACCATATTATTAGCCTCATTGACACCAGACCCTCTTCAACTGAGAGTGGGTCTGGAAAAGGTTCATTGACTTACAATTCCCAGCTTGGGTGTAACTAGCAGTGAAATTACACTTACATTAAACTCTTACCAAATCGTTTCAGAGGTGTAGCAATCTTGTAAATGAAGGTTTTAAATGCAGTTCTTTACTCAATTCCAAAGAAATACATTTTCTATGTCTAATATACAGTCTATGCCAGATTAGCGATTGTATTTGCATGCCCCTTGTTTTAGGGACATTGGAAATGGGCAGAGCAAATCCCAAATTTGCCAAAAGTTCATATCGGTATTCCCAGGCTAATTTTAAAGTCTATCAAATAGAAATTCCAATGCTAGAATATGGTGAAACAGTAAGAATTAAAATGTTCTAATAATGAAAAGGTCAGACATGCGACTGTGGGCAAGCACACACACACACACACACACACAGCAAAATGCATGCTGCATGGCTGGAGTTTCATATGTGATTAACCAACAGTCAAATAAGTAATAAGTAATTCTGCAGCTGTAAGATAGAAAGAGCAGCTAGCAAGAGCCATTAAGGCAGGACAAGCACTTTATTACTGCTTCTATTCCTCTGTCTTGACATGTATCTCTGCTGAATTGCGAACCTTCATGAGAGCCTGACTTAGATTGGTTATATCCATACACATTTTTTCAATCTGTTTTTGGAGCCTTTCTCTCTCTCCTTCTATGACATCTTTCTTCATGGGTAATTGCTGCCTGTCAGAAATCAAGTGTTTTTCCATTATGGGTTTTCTCAAGCTAGTCCACTTGCGAAATCCATGAAGGGCTATCTTCATTAGCTGTTTGTCTTTTTCAACCTTGACCTCCCTTTTGTGTGTCTCTCTGAGCTCCTCGATCTCCATTTTGTATTTTGCTTCCATTTCCTTTCTTTCTTTTTCACTGTTCTCTTTCAGCTCACTCATTTTTTTCTCCAGTTGTTCCCTCTGATCAGCCTCCCTCTTCAGTTCTCCTTCTAGCTCTCTAATCTTCCTCTCATCCTGTTCTTCTTCTATCTTTCTCTCCAGAGCTGACATACTTTCACGGAGAGCTCGAATTTCACCTTCATGTCCTCTGATTTCTTCCTCTACCTTCCTTAAAGAGTCCTGCAAAGTTTTATCGAGCTGTTGTGCCTTCTCTTTTTCTACTATTTTTCTCCTCTCTTCCCTCTCCTCTTTCTTCTGTTGTAGCTCTCTAAACAGTTCCTCAGCCTCAAGGTACATTTGACTGCTATAAAACCCATCAGGGTTCCGAGTCACCACTGCTTCGATCTTCCTCAGTAGAGATTCAATTGCCCCACATGCTTTGGAGTCAAGGAGGTGATACTTGTTCTCAGATCTCTCAACCAGGAGCTCCAGGTTCCCTCTCTGGATCAGCTCCTCCACGCTTGTTTCTCTCATTCTGTCTGTACTTGTAAAGAGGATCACTGTATGTTCCCAGCAAGTCTCGCCAAAAATGTCCTCCATTTTATCTGGGATATTTCTCTCCTCTCCTTCAAGCGTGTCCACACGAATGACGAGGAGGAAAACATGGGGCCCAGGGTTGGACAGCTTCATGCACAGTCGCACATCCTGTCTCAGCTTCTCAGAAAATGCAGGGCTGAACCAGTCAGGAGTGTCCACCACCGTCACCTTCCTCCCCACAACCTCTCCCTGTCTGCTCACACTGCACTGGGCTTGCGTGGGGGTGCTGACCGGCATGACAACCATGTCTCTGCCCAGTATGGCCTCCGCTACGGCCCGTTTGGCCTCTGCTCTCTTCCCCAGCAGCACCAGCCTCAGCTCAGGCACAACAGGAGATGCCGAACTGGCCTCACTGGGGCTTTCTCCCCCCACTGTATGAAAACAGAACAAACACAATAGTATCACACACACAAAAAAGCTAGGCTACTAATTAAACACATTTTTCTGATGTCATCCTACGTTGCTGAGTGACATTCCAATGAGTTGATGGTCATATTGAAAATTTGCAGTGGTATCTTAATTTTAGCATTCCTTCATTAAGTATGACTTACTCCAAGGTGGTATCCCCATACTGCGTGTTTTTCTGGCAGGATGGTTAGAAATAGAATCCGGGTCTACACAGACAAAGAATGTTCAATTGAAGTTATTTTGCCAATAGGCTACTTAATGATTTACCTCATTTTACTAAAAAGTGCGCTCATTTTATTAAATTGTGCTCTTAATTTTGTAAAATGTGCACACAATTTACAAAAATGAGTGCACATTGTCTCGATATCTTGCAATAACACCTCCCGGTCTCCGTAGCATTCCTTTATTAATGACTTAGACCTACTCAAAGATAGGATCCCCATACTGCGTGTTTCTCTGATAGGAAGGTTAGAATCCGGGTCTATACAAAGAATGCTCAATTTAAGTTATTTTTGTCAATAGGCTACTTACGACACTCAGACTAGTGTGCACAAAGTAATATTTTCTTGACGAGGTTGTTTTGACAGTTGTTGTGATGTTTATACTCACCAGCAGAGGACTGTCTCGGGTCTTCCTTCTTGCTGTTACTGATAAGCATTTCGAGCTCCTGCACCTCACGCGTTTTTGCCAGGAGTGCCTTCTTAGTTTCGGAAAGTTCATGTGCTATGACTTGCAACGCCACGTCTTTGTCGTGTATAACTTTATCCTTTTCTTTTAACTCTCTTTTCAAATTATCCAGCTCCATAGCTTTATCAGCTTCTATCACACAACGCAAAGCAACAATAAATCAGATTGGTTTCCTGTTTGTAGGCTATGTAAGCGAACAGGTGCACTCACGAAGGCTATATAGGCCTACGATTTGTCAAAATGGATAAACTAACAAACACTTACTTGAAGTCACTAGGCCTAATGTGTGTAAATGATCATCAAATACAAAAATTATCAAACGATGCTATGAGATCTACACTTTCAACTTCGTTGTTCTTAAAGCGAAATAGGCTTCGTCCCTTCAGGGCGTCTGGTAAACATAACTATTCTTATGTTGTGTTGAATCCGCAGGTATAGGCAGGACCTGCGCAGTAGCCTACCTGGCGATGCATGTGCATTTCATTCGGAGATCAATAAGGTATTGGCATGATATGTGACCGCCGCTGGGTAATGCCACCTGTTTCGTGAAGAACATAAACCATGTTTCCCCAGGGCTGTAGTGGTAAAATAAGAGGTGGGTAAACTATGAATTCTGTAAGGTGGACTGCGCCATTCGGTATCGGATTTTTTAAAAGACATTAAGAACGTGTTTGATGATGGGGGAGGATAATTGTCCAATGTTTATAACAATATCAGTGGTATTAAATTGTTCCTGTGAGTGTACATATTGTGGATCATACAGTGCGATTTTGAATGTTAAAAGTTGCAATTGGTGAATAAACAGTTGTAAGAAGTGGTGAGGTGACTATATTTCTGAAATTTCAGGTGGATAAACTGCATTTACTTGCATTTAACCTCTACTACATCTCTTCCCAATTTTCAAGTAGGCCTATTCTTCATCCCCTACTCCTTGCAAACTTTGGGTCCTCTGTGCCTTCTCCTGTTAACCTGGCAATAGCCAGATGAATTTCGCTCCGCCTAGCTCACTCACTACTCAGGATGTGAGTGAAGCTAGGCGGAGCTAAGCGGAACGACATTCATCTGGCTAGGGTCAGGTTATTCTCCTGCATATATGTATGATTCTCCTGTAGCTCTGTACCCTTGTTTAGCCTAGCCTATACTTACAGTGCACACTGACATGGACTTCATATGTAAAAGTTTGATAAGATTTGTTATGTTGTTATATCCAAAATGTCATAAATAGAGCATACATAATGAGTCATTAAGTACTTCAAATTAAATATCTTGATGGATTTGCAACAGTCTATCATGTTTTGTTGTTTATTTTGTTTTCCCCACATAAAATCCATACAAGAGCACATTCATAATTAGGAACATTTAATGGTATAGGGTAAGGGGCATCACAACCCAGGGGAAAAGACCGGTCACCATCCTATGGGATAAAAATGCCTAAAAATGGTTCTCCACAGGAGAGGAATTCTTTTTTTTCAATGGAAGAAAACCACATCACAACTAGGCAACATCATCTTTCAGTGTGAATACCTGCCAATAACTTTATATTCTTTGCATATGAAAATCCTGTCAGAATGGTTATAATTATATAAATTAAAGTGCCAATTCAGTTGTGAAAGTAGGTAGACGAAATGATCTAATACAGCTATTTTGATGGTGGATCAAATCAGGAATGTGAAGTAACTGGAATGTAAAAAATGTCTTTAAAAAGGCTTATTCATCACAGCATTAACTCAGAACTCAGGCTGACACTGAGGCAAAGTAGTCAAGCAAACTGCAATGTCTAGCCAAGGCTTTAAACTTCAAGCTGCCTGTGTCAGCTGCCCAGTTCTGTTTCTGTGCTGTTACCATGTGGTGACCCCTGCTCCGGTGGTGCTGCCAGCCAATGAGGGTCTGCTCTGACTAGCCTGGCCTGAGCAGCGCAGCCCTAAGGGAGGGTGGGGTTGTCTATGGCATGGTCAGGGTCGCAGGTGAAGGACACGGTGATGGCGTAGCGGGTGCCCCAGGTCACCTTCTCCACGCGGTGCAGGTTCTCCGAGCCAGACGAGAAGAAGGACACCCGTCCTGGTGAGGTGGGGAGGTTGGCCCAGATGGGAGACAAGAGTTGGATGGTTGAGTAAAGTAGAAGGCAGTATCTGATAGTATCTGCTAGGTTAATACTTATTGTTGATGGTAATGCTTCCTCATTGTTGTGGACGTCATCAAACATGCACTAAGAAGCACTACGCTGTATCAACCTGTTATCCAAAGCTAATTTGATTGGGTGACGGATGACGGATGACTAAAGACTCCTCTCACCTGCTCTTGGTTCCACTGTTCGGTTCCCACTGGCGTCCATGAAGATGAAACGACCACCACCAAAGTCTGACCCATAGTCAGATAAGTACAGTAATGATGTGTAGTCAAATGAGCCATACGTCACCTGTCAGAGGCATCGAAAGACACTTAAAGCATACAGCACAAATATAAAGGATATGTAAAGTTTTGATTCACTTGTACATTTCATTTTAACTTTTACATTGGATTTATTTTTTAGATACTTTCTATAATATAAAATATATAAAACCAGTAAAAGATAGTATGTGGGTCATGCCGTGTAAAGGGGGGCATGCTTTGTGTTTTACCAGGTGGTAAGTGTACCTTATCAATGTGAGGGTGCCAATACTCATCGTGAGCGGTCTTGGCTTCAGTGCTGTTGATGCGGGAGAAGAAGGTGGGCTTGGTGAGGTACATGTGAGAGGAGTCCACACCAAACGTCTCAGCAATCCTCCTTTGGATGCGGCTGCGCACGTCTCTGCACATCAATAAAAAGGGGAACATTTCCACTGGTATTGTATAGCGTTTAGTTACAAAGATGCCAACATGCTTTTTGTTTGCTTTTTCACATGCATGACCCTTCTTTTTGCTCTTGAAAAAGGTAAATAGTAATGTAAGCTTGTCTCCACAGCACTACAGCATTAGTGTGGGTTCTCATTACTGGACATGATCTGATTGTGTTTATAGTGGTAATGTGTGGGTGAGGAACACACCTTTACCTGAAACTAATTGAACGTGGTGGGAAATTTATGGCAAGCATGTTAGCACCTTAGCTATAAAGATTAAAGGTCACTGGAACAATCACATTGGCAATCAATATGTAAGCTGTTTTATCTGGAGAAGCTACATCTGAATACGCCCATTTTAGTTGGGAAAATAATGAAACTGTGACCTCATTATTTTTGTGCGTACAGCTGGGTGGTCAAATGTAAAATGGTGGAAACATGATCCGATCCGATATTACTCAAGCACTTACCTGTAGAGCTCAAAATCCTCTTTTGAAAAAACATCTTTGATTTTATCTCCAGAATACCTAAAATCAGAGTGGACAGGAGACAATCCATGAACAAATTCATTTTATGTACATCATAAAAAAATACATTTATCATGAATACCAAAACTAAGTGCTTCAGTTATAGTACACCTGTCCCTTGCTGTTGATTGGCTATAAGAGTATTTCTCATTCTGCACTCACTCTGCTTCCCATTTAGAGTCAGGATTGAAGTGAATGGAAATACACAAGAGTGCATCTATTCTAACTTGTTATGTTCTCTGCTTACTTGTAGATGTTAACAAATTGCTTCCCCATGGAGAGAGCCCCTGAGTGCAGGTCAAGGATAGAGGCCTGTAGAAAAGTGAGAAAATAAATAAATGAATTAAATAAATATACATTTGAACTACAGTTGGAATTGCAATAGTGTTTTGTGTATATGGTTGTGTGGCATTAGGCTATGACCTCTTACCCCTCCATCAGATCCACCCAAAGAGAGTCCTCTTTCAGCAAGCCTATGAGATGATAGAGGAATTTTAGAATCAAGACAACCACAGCCCTTTCACTGCATTATTACTCAAGTCCTACTATTAACAAAGGGAAGGAGAAGAGAGTCCTTACTGCCTGAGGGTCAGCGCTTCTTCTTTGGTGACCACAGTGTCGGTGATCGCTCTTCCACATGACTGAGGTGTGCAGCCTGAGCATATGGGAGAACACTACTGTCACTGTTACAGATCACACAAGGAGTAAAAAGCACAACTATCCATTCACGCAAACAAGAACAGTATGGAATGAATGAAGCTCAGCAGTAGCAAGCGAAACGTTCAATAGAGGACAAATGAGAGGAGAGTTAAACAAATTATTAGAAGGTAAGATGAGGTACAGTGTATTTATAAAGCGCATTTTCCAGCACAGCACTACTCAAGTCAAACATGGAGGAGAGAAACATTTAAAAGTAAAGAGGATAAATGAAGATGGAAGGGTGGAGATATTGGGAATGGGATGGAGAGAAACAGGTTATGGGACAAGAGGGACGTCAAAGCTGTTTTCCACTCATGGGAGCATCACCTGGGAAACGCTTGTAATTCTCATAATCCTCCGAGCACTGCACAAGGAAGACCTTTGGCTGCTGAAGTAGCTCTCTGCGTGAGACCAGTGTCTCGGTGACGTCTTCGTCCAGAGTAAAGTACCACCAACCCAGTGCGACGACGCACACAGCTAGAGCTGCACACCACAACAACGAGCCAGCTGTCCATTTCCACCCAGAGGCCTGTCTCTGTGCATTTCCCCTAGTCACCACAGCACAGGTCATACAGGGTCAGCAAACTTGAAGCAGACGCGCCCAAAATGTAAACACACATTATTATAGATCTTTTTTCACTCTTTGCCCAAAATGTATGTAAAATGAAGTCCTTACAGACTGGACATACATATATGGACAAAACCCACAACCTTGATTGTAAGAAAACTACATGCAAAGAATGCACACAAATGTGGGCACCTTCGTCTCTGCTTTGCTTAATACATGTAAGTAGGAGAATGTTCATTGTAACAGAAACCACAGTCTAGGCTAGGACTACTACAAGTGAAAATAAGGCTACATTAGCCTACATTACAAAGTGGCGTATGTTGTAGAACTTCTGTTAAATGAAACAATGAAACAGATTAGCTAAATTAGTTACCTTTTAATTTTTTTCTCTATAGCGGATGCGCCATTAACTTTTGGGTTCCCTCTCCGCTGCGTGACCATTTCAAAACAAATTCAGTACGCACCACATGTACGTCTCATATCTGCAAACTGTTCAGCGGTCTCGCTCACTCTCTCATTTCAAAATTCTGCCACAACCAAAGACACGTCTACTTCCCGTGTTACAGTAAAATGTGTCCGCGGGAAAAACTTGTACTGCTATCGTCTACCACTAGAGGGAACAGTTTCAACAATTTTCAAAAA
This sequence comes from Alosa alosa, assembly GCF_017589495.1. Taxonomy (NCBI): domain Eukaryota; kingdom Metazoa; phylum Chordata; class Actinopteri; order Clupeiformes; family Clupeidae; genus Alosa; species Alosa alosa. The sequence continues at coordinate 6,565,253 of NC_063210.1, forward strand.
GTACAGCCTAAGCCCAAATGTTTTAATGATTTAATTATGTAATTAAATAATAATAAAAACGAAAGACCCTTTCAACACTGTGTGTTCACTGTGTGCTATTTGTGTTTCCCTAATTCACCGATTGGGTTAAATGCAGAGACCAAATTTCCCTCACAGGATCAAACAAGTATATATATATATATATATATATATAGGGTCAATGCTGTCAAAATATCCCAGAGGCTGAACATACACTGAAGACAGACAGGTATATATATATATATATATATATATATATATATATATATATATATATATATATATATATATATATATATATTCCTGTGTATGTTCAGCCTCTGGGATATTTTCACAAATTTGTTGACAGCATGGGACCCTATGGCCTCCATAAGCACCTTTACAGCAGTTTTTTGTATAACATTTTCCACCAAAAGTATAATATTTTGTATTATCTGAACTCTTTTTAATTCTGATATAAATTGGTGCAATTGTTAATTTGTCACGGATGTCAAGAATGTTGCCTATATAGACAACTAGTCTATAATATCACACCCCAAATACTTTTTTTTTTTATAAAAAACCCCATAATTCTAAGGTTCTCTCTATGCTTTGTTTCCTCCCTTTCCCTAGATTGGTTATGATCATTGACACACATGTTTGCCTGGATGTAAAACACACTAGGCCTACAGAGAAGCCCATATTATGCCCCTTTCTCAATATGCCTACAGAGAAGCCCATCTCATGCCACAGTTTTAATATGCCTAGTGTGTTCTAGGCCTACAGAGTGTTTTACATCCTGACTTGCTTGTGTGCATGATCACATTTTGAGCATATCTGTTCATGTAAGTTTGGCTGTGCAACCAGTCCATCCCCATGGTCAACATGCATGAGCTGGCTTGTTTCCCCAAGATAAACAGCACTGCAATTCACATTAGGCCTAACTGCAGAAGCCTACCTCACTGCATTTGTGGTGTGTGTGTGTGTGTGTGTGAGAGAGAGAGAGAGAGAGAGAGAGAGAGTGTGTGTGTGTGTGTGTTTCATTCATTCATTTCCTCATTTAGGTGTGTTTTCTCTGTGAACTGCTACATTGCAGTTTCTCCTTGGAGATCAGTAGGCCTAGACTACAGTAGGTCTATCAACAAATGCAGGTCTTATCCAGCAGGGAGCATAATGCCCATGAAGAGCTGGGAGTCTTACAATTAATTGGGTTAACCAGTAGCCTAATAATGAGCCTAACTGAATTTAACAAATTAAGTTGGACAGGTCTACGCTGTATTTATAGGCCGGCTTCGATATAACATTATCTTCTTCTCATCAAGTTGAGGTAGTCTTAAGTCTCTCACTACAGTCCTACACTGAATTGTATCCAAATTACCTAGCCTATTAGATAGGTTAAAGGCTACAGAAAGCGGCGCCAGTGACCATCACTTTTCGACACACATCCTTTGCCTTACGTCACGTTATCAAAGGTACGAGGAACTTGCCACGTTATAGGCTAGCACGTATCTATGGACGTTGGAGAGGGGAGGGTACCGCGAGCTTGCTCTCTGTCTGCAGTCTTGCACCACAGCGGTGCTCATCTACAGCATGCTCTTCGAGACTCACACAGCGGAAACCGGTTTTTGAGCAGGGCCTGAGGATAAAGCTAAACCCAAGCGGATAACCGAGAGAACCATTCTAAATGTGCTTGCTGCTTCTAGGGGCAAGTGCAGGAATAGGCTCCGGAGTTTAGGAACAAAGCTTTTGTGTTGAAGAAGATGCTGACAGACATGATTGTGGAGGAGGAATTCGAAATTAAAGAGGAGGAACCTTGGTTCGACCACCAAGATCTCGAGCATGGTAAATGGTTTTGAATGATTAATACGAGTAAACCCGTTGCGCTCTCAGCCGTTGGGATATAGTGTTACGAATTTGTAGCCTAATCTGTACAACGCTTTCTAGGTTTTACGCGCATGACAAAGATTTGTGGGAGCGCAGCAGCGCAGTCACTTCTAAAAAAAAAAAAAAAGGGTATAGGAATAGCATTTGTCATTGATAAATGAGTGATTTATCAAAGATAGACGATTTCAGTCCATTGAAATGTAGGCTTATTATGCTGCACCTGCTCGAATACAATGCTGCTCACAGTGAAGCCCACATCACCGTTGGAAATTTGTTAATGGAAAACGTTGGTTTTGTCACCTATTCTGTGATTCTGCTGATCTTGCTGAAAGAGGCAAACAGGAACGACCCGAGTTTAACCTCTATGCGCGGCGTGCATAGGCTAAGATTTGTTTTAAAGAAACCTTTTAAACAGTCTGCTCCTGCGACCGTTTAAAAACAAAGTCCTGTATGTCCTCATTTACTGTTGGCATTAATGTTAGCAAAAGTTAGGTAAAGAGAAAGAGAACATTGACCCTGAAAACCTTATGTTTGGTAGGCTGGATGTTGCTTGACAGTCACCCTCTGTTTCCGTGGACTGGAAGATGGCATTCAGATCAATGTTACACTGCATAACAAACAATTTCCATGTAGACGTTGATGATCTCCAGACATGGAAAGCATCACGCGGTGACATTCCAGTTACACACACTCCATGGGCCTATCTGTCGGTCAGTTGTTCTGTCTCGTGCTCACATGCTCTGGAGTGTCATTACAGGCAAATGTTTGGAGCTGGTTGGGGGAATTAAACTCAAGTCCGATTTCTCTCTCAATGAATCATTTTAATATGGCAGCAATTTCTGTTTCGCAGAGCATGACAGTAAGCCTCTGTATTTCAAAGCAGGTGTATTTATAAATATGAAGGCTCTTAGGATATTTAGGACAAGCTTGAAAGGCATGTGTTTGGTCATTCGGAAGTCATTGCATATACAGATCTCCTTTTGCCTTAGTCCTTTTGCTGGTGTTTTATATAGATCTTCATTTGGCGGCTGAGTTGGGGAAAACTCTCCTGGATCGCAATCGGGAGCTGGAGGAGGGCCTCAAGCAGATGTATGGCACCAACCAGGAGCAGCTGCAAGAGATTGAGGTGCGCCATTTTTTCATGTTTGAAAACAAGTGTTGCAGAATCTTTGTCACAGAATCTTTTGCTCAAAAGCCTTTTTAAAAGGATGCCACTTCCATCACACACACTGGCTACTACTCTTCTAACTGCCTATTTGAGCAATTTTATTGAAAAACTGTTGGCCACAGAGCTTTCAAAGATTTGAGACCAGACATTTATGTGGAAACTATGCAGGCTAGGTGATGCTCAATGCGATATTAGTCTAGACAATCACGTTGAAAGCTAATCTGTTAATAAAACAGACTTACAGTCACTGAGGATGCTCATTTAAATTGGTAATGTGAACTCAATATCCCTAATAAGGTCAAATAGAGAAATCCACTGGGAATGTCCTCAAAAGCACAGTAACTGACAGTGCGTATCTCTCTTGCCATGTTTCATTGCTGAAAGAACTACAAACAGTAAAAGCTGCCACTCAACTCATACTCATTTGGGTTTGGTCTTGGTTGCAATGAATTGCAATTCCAAACTGGAGTATCAACTTGCTTGCATTAAGTGAAAGAAATGTGGTATGATGAGGAAATTATGTTCTAGGCCCTAATGGTTTTATTTGCACATACACATGTACATTTAGAGAGGCAGTTTCCAGCCAGCTCCAAAGGCCCATCAGATGAAAATAGTTTTGTTCAAAACCGGAAAGAGAGTTTTCTAGTAAATTTGTGCCGAATAGTTTTTCTGATGTAGGCATGTATCTATATTTGACATATATATTTGGCTGAAGCAGACAATAATATTTAGAGCAGAGATTGTTTATCTCTTATCTATGTTGTTTTCTTGGATTGATAACAAGTGCCCTGTCCCCTGATGAGCTGACTAAGGCTTTCAAAATTGTACAGAACGATCTGTGTTGATTACTTTCACAAAAAAGAGCTGCTTTCTCTTGCCATGTGCGCCTCGCTTAGCACCTCCAACAGACTTCTGAACTAATGAGAATGTCTTGACCTTTGAGTCTATGCTGAAGGAGTTCCACATTCCTCGGAGGGCGTAATTGAGTGGGAGATGTCAAGTTAGTGCAGCGCTCTGTTGTGGTCGATGGTGTTGGGATGCCTGTTTTACCAGTTTCCAGCACGTGTTTCATTCAGTTTCTCAGAACTAATCAGTTGTCTGGAAGATTATTTTTCAAAATTCAGTTAGTTGAATTGAGGTTTCTCATACACACAATAACCAAGAATCAAAATCAGTTATTGACTTTTCCCTTCATGATTACCTTAGTGCAGGATGCCAAGAGTGACACAGGACCTAGACCGACACAGAGTTGATCCGAGTTTTAAGGAGCAGACAGTTAATAAATAGTATGTGCCATTTCATGTGCTCAAATTTTCCTTCTCTACATCCCTCTTTCCCCCCTGCTTTTGCATCTCCAGTACCTCTCCAAGCAGGTGGACCTCCTTCGGTCTGTGAATGACCAGCATGCCAAGGTGTATGAGCAGCTGGACAACATGGCGCGAGACCTGGAGCAGAGCAACCACAGGCTGGTGATGGACAATCGAGCCTCCCAGCACAAGATCCAAGGGTGAGACAGAGCCGAGTGAGAATGAGAATTTGGAGAGGCTTAGTCTATTACAAGCTTAAAAGTCAGAGGTTTGTGTGAAAACTGACAGTCTAACTATTAAAAAGGAATGCAAAAACCTTACTCAACACCAACACCTAAAACAGTTTGCAGGCACTGATAATAGACTTGTTAGCATGCTAATTGCTAAACCTTCTTTTGGAGATCTAGTTTGCGATGTCATGCTATAAAATGAACACAGCTGGGTGTAATGTGATTCCTATATTTTTGTTTTACCTCAAATGTCTGTTACTTTCAACGAGACCTATTTTGCTGTGAGGCTCATGTGGATGGTTGGAAAACATGGCCATGCTAACAGGTCCCCAACTCCCGTCCAGTCTCACAGATACCATCGAGGGGCTGCAGACGCAGGTGGACGAGCTCCAGAAGCAGGTGGTGGGCCTGAGCGTGTCCACTGCAGAGATGGCCGAGCTGCAGCGACCAGGCAGCTCCAGGAGTCTGGGATCAGGGAAAGGACGCGGAAGTGGCAGGTGAGAGCAAGACTGAACTGGAAAAGTGTTTCTTCATGAACACACCCTTGTATTTAAACAGATTGGCATCTAAACACTGAAGTAATGTATTGTTTTAACCATATAGCTTTTTAATGATTGGGATGACTTCGATCAGGATAAGATGGCAAAGCAAATCAGTTGTCAAGACGTCCAGCCTGCCTTGTTCCCATGCCTTGTGCCTTGTTCCCATGCCTTGTTTTGGTGTTTATGTTCCAGCAGCCTTTCATCCGCTGCCCTCTGGATAGGAAATCCATGGCGACTAGCCATCTCTTTAATCCTATATGCTAAATTCAGCAATGTCCAGCGAAGATGTTAAAATAGCTCTGGCCTCAGAGTCAAATGGGTTCAACTCTCTCAGGCTAATGGAAGTGTTAAGTGCCCCTTTTAAACAGTTAAAATGACGCAAACCACACTTTATAGGTTCATAAACCACATACCGTAATCGAGGCTATGGACGAGTCAAAACAGTGAGGGGCTAATGGCTATCTGTAGGGATAAACCGGCACTAGGTTAAATGGATTACCTGTGAGAAATTAAACTTTGCAAGGTGGGGTTGACTTCAGTCAGAATTAACCAAGGCCCCATTCAGGTCCGCAGCATTCACTGATCTGTCCATTCACTTGACTGATCTGACCTGCTTGACCAGTCGATCTGTTTTGACGTGTTAGTTTGTACCACAGGCTTTGACCTCACAGCTTGAGGTCTATTGTGGTCCAGGCACATCCTGTTCTATCTCTGTGCCTGTGTCCGTGTCTCCGTGTCTCACGCCTTAAGACACATAGTGGGACATACTGTAGGTGATTGTGATGCCTTAATGGTGTTTTTGTAGAAGTCGGTACCATTCTAAATTTAAAAGTACAGAATTTACATTTAACTTGCATCACATTTCACATTAAACATAAACCTGTTTCTCAAATGCCAATGTCTAACTTTATCTGGCCTGTTGTTTGCAGCCAGCATTCCCACAGTTTCTCTGACGATGATGATGAAGATCTCTGCCGGGCTGAAGACGACCCCGAAGACGAGGCGGAGTACGAGGCGCTAGTGAGCTCCGTGCAGGCGCTGCAGGCCCAGCTGGCATCGGAGCGCCTGCGGCGCGAGGTGGCCGAGCGCGAGGTGGACGCCCTGGCCCGGGAGTGCGGCGAGCTGGACGCGAGGCTGTCGCAGCTGGAGGGCTGCCGGGCGCGCCTGGCCGAGGCCGAGACCGAGGTGGCCGAGCTCCGAGAGCTGTGGCGCGCCGACGGGGCCCGCAACGCGGCCGCCAGCCGCTTCCTGCCCGACGCCTTCCTCCTGCTGCCATCGGCGTCGGCATCGTCTGAGAGGGGCGGCGGGTGCTGGCGCGGAGGCCGGGGCAGCCTGAAGCGCTGCAGCAGCGAGAGGCAGCTGAGGGTGTCCGAGGAGGACGACCACGGCGGGGATGACGACGACGGCGGCGAGCGGGAGGGGCTGGACGGGGTCGGGGTCAGCGTCGGCTGCTGCAGGCATGAGCGGGCCTGCCTGGGCCGCTCGGAGGTGGTGAAGCAGCGCGGCATCTCGCTGCTCAACGAGGTGGACGCCCAGTACAGCGCCCTGCAGGTGAAGTACGACGCGCTGCTGCGGAGGTGCGAGGGGGGCCCGCAGGTCCAGAGCAACAAGGCCGTCCAGACTCCGGCCAGCACCGCTGCCTCCTCCACCACCACAACCATGGCCGCCACGACCATGGACCTGGACACCTCTGCCGTGGCTAGCACCCACTCTGTCGCCGTGGGGGTCGAGGAGGACGCCCAGTTGCCCGAATACAAGGTGCTCTTCCACGAGATCTTCAAGTGCATCCAGAGGTCCAAGGCAGACATAATGCAGAACAGGGACAAACCTCGGCACGTCGAGTGAGGCGGCGGGCGCGAAGAACGTTTACTGTGTCTTATCAGACTGAGTACTTGGCTGAAGTCCTAAGGGAATTGAGTTGAACAGATACAGTGGGAGCGGCAATGACTGCCATTGTCAGCCACAAAGAAAAAAGAAAAGAAAGAAGAATGCTCCTCTGCACTTTTAACACCAGTGCCTATTTATGGACCTAATCAACTCAGTAATCCTGCCTTCTCCAAAGTGTTTGGAACAAACAAACCTCCGCTGTGCTCTCTTTGTAAAATTGCACTTTTTAAAACTAGATAGAGCTCAGTAGAATACAGGGTCTCTGATCCGTGGAGTCATGTACGAGCTAGCACGTTTAAACTTGAATTTGGTCTTTCACTGTCGGGGATGCCGTCTGGCACTGAACGGGCTTGTTCTTGGACTCATGTTCTGCAACATGTGAGTGGTTTGGCTCAGTCAGTTAGGGATGATTTCTATATAACTTAAGGATTTGAATCTGTACAGCATGGTTCTTTTGGTTCGGAATTGTTTTTTGGCTTTAGGGATGATCGTGGAAGTCCAGCTGCGTGGGAACGTTTAGCTTGTGTTTATTGGGACCTTTGAAATGCTTGTATTTCGCAACTTGAATATTATGGTGCTCAGCAAGTTATAATCAACGTAAGCTGGATCTGATATCTATCTCCAGATGCGTTTGATCAAAGTCTAGTTTTGGGTTGTGCCAGACACACCCTTATTCTTACGCTGCAGATCACTTTGGGATCACTGAGGTGAAGAATTTAGCCGTAGCCATCAACTCCGCAAAAATGAGCTGGATCTTGACACTGGATCTTGACACATTCAGGAGATTTATACATTATTTATGTCAAAACACCGTCATATACCACAAGTTTGTCAATGTTCTATGTCAGTTCTACTTGTAATTAATGTGATGTAGCTTTACACTGGTTTTCACTGCACTTTAGGCTACTGCAGGTTTTATTTTTGTTTTGTTTGTATGGATTTTCTTTGTATAAATGTTCCCATGTTGTTTAATTTCTCCTTTAAAATGTGAATGTTAAATATTATAATGCTTAATGCACATGATAATCTGCTCTTTCTATATGACTTGAAATAGGCAACTATTCACATTATGACATTGTATGACACACTGTTGTCTGTCTAAATGTGTCTGTTGAATATTAGGGGAAAAAATACTTGTTTCACTGGCGTTTTGGTTTGTTTTTCTTGCAAAACAGTCATCCACCACAACCTTTTGAACCCTTGAAAATAAAACAGCAGCTGATAAGCAAGACACTCCCACTACCTTCACTCCAATAGGGCACTGGTCCACAACAAGGTGTTCTCCAGTTATTCCGTGCTCTGGTATCACACCCAGACCCAATAGAGGCGGCAGACGAGACCAAAGCAGGTGCAAGGCTCAGGTTTGTTGGGGTGCCTTGGTCGGCTGGTTTGCATAATTCATTGTCTAAAGGCTTGTCTCTCTGAAGTCCTTCGCGTGTGCAAATGGGTTCCCCCTTGTTCAAATTCAACAGGCGTAGACATTAATGAATCCACCAGGTCCTGCTTGTGCATTCTGTGCCCTCTTGTGTTGAGGTAAACGCTGAGCAGCGATGACGTGCTCTTAATGTCGTTTATAACGTGTGATTGTGGTAAATGCTGAGCAGCGATGACATGCTCTTAATGTAGTTCATAATGTGTGATTGTCAGTAGACTGTTGATGCTTTGACTAGAAAGTGTTCACTAAATTCCACAAAACCACAAGAGACCATAAATGATTTTACTTTTGTACAGTGTTTATTGAGCCAGGTGACAAATGAGTGGCAGAAGACAATCATTTCTATGAAGTCTTTTTTTATGACAATTTTCAGAGGTAATGTGAGGGAAAGCAGAATTATCTTACCATCCTGAAGAGAGAGGTGTTATGGAATGATTCTTAAAATGGCTACTTCGGTCTTTGGTGCCTACATTAATGGTCCTCTCCACCGCAAAACAAGATGGTGGGGAGTGTTTTTGGTGGTGGTGGCCTCTTCATTCTGACAACACTATCCACTGGTTTGATGAGGGTGATATTTCTCCATAATACAAAGGAGGCACTTTCTCTTGACTGAGTTGAGGCTAAGCGGCTGCATTCAACACCTCACAGTCCAACAGAAGAGCAGCTCTAAATTCAGTGAGTCAGCCAAACACTTCCCTTAAACTCACTCTGGTCATTTTAATTGTTTATACAGGACACTGAAATAAACATGTTAACCACAGGCCAAGTAAGACAGGAAAAAGAAAAATCCCCAAATGCTGTGGCACAGACCATAAAAGAAAATTAAGGTCAGTCAACCGGTTATGGAAACATCTCAATGAAGACCTGAGGTTCTGTTATGGCACTTTCCCGAGACACTAGAGACAGGAGAAAAATGAGAGGTTGTGTTTCTGTTGGCAGAGCGGACAGCAGACTGCTCTTAAATAACTCCTTTAAGCTGAAGAAAGAGGATCAATTCTGGGGTGGGGTGGGGTGGGGTGGGGGGTGGGTCGACAGACAACCAATTTATAAGAAAAAGGGGCTCTAATGAAAAGCAGCATCTAGAAGTTTACCGGCAACATACTCTCGATCCTATTGAGATAACAATCGTTTCCAAACAATGTGCCGATCATTTCAGTAAAGATTCAACTTTCATCAAGTGTCTTATATTTTGATTTTAAGTAAACTAAACATCCTTCCCAAAGTACATTCAATAATGGCACAACCACTCCAATCCCCTTCCTTCAGATTCCTGATTAGTAGGATCATGAACTTAAGAGTTCCCCTACAACCTGCAGTGTAATGCTGGAGACCCATCTGTTTTGCCTACAGCATATCCAAGAGCCTTAGAGGAGGACAGCCCCTATCCTTGTCTGAGGGACTTTGGTTTGACAATTTCCAAGAGTACTAGGGGTCTATGTAAACACCGGTCTGAGATATGTGCTTGGGAAACCAGATTGTTGTTTCCAGTTTCTATCAAGTGCTTTCAATTCGTTCACATCTTGTATTTTTATTATTTATTAGCACAAGCTCATGGGCAAAGTTCAGCTTATTCTTCCATGCTTTTCCCACTCTGCATGGTATTACTCTTTGCATAAGTCATCATGAAGAGTTCAACAAAATGAATACAACTGTGAGGTAACCAGCTCCTCAAACTCATGCACACTGCAATCCAAGGGTCAAAAAAACCAATTTAAGGGACAAAAAAAAAAAAAAAAAGTTCCTACATAAGGCCCATACAAAAGCAAACGTGATTTATGAAATGTGACTTTTCACTTGCAGAAGGCCACAAATTCAGATTAACCTTGAATAACTGCACTGTGTTTTTTTATTAATAGAACACTATTCTATATTTAACTTAAAATGAAAACAAATGTTGAAACTGAAGTAAAGAAAAGTACAGGATCACTTAGTCATTCAGACCAACTGCTCAAACTGCCACCAGTCCATTCTCATCATGTACGTGTGTGGGACTCCAGCGCTCCAGCCCTTTTATTTGACGTGAAGAAAGCGAGGTGTCGGGGGTTGTAGCTCGGACTCACAGCATCTTGTGTCTGACCCCGGCTACGTGTTCGGCTGCGTTAACAAAAGCACATGTCCGGGAGCAAGAAAAAGTGATGGACCACTTCGATCACCCAATCACAGGCTTGTCCAGAGACTGCAGGAGGGCAGTGATTGGTTCGTGCACGGTCTGCTTTTGCCTCCCTGGGCAGAGGCTGCTCTCACCAGGCTCTGGGGGAGGGGGGGGGGACCCGCCTGTGCACCACCTCCTCCTATCGTCACGACAACATGGTTCCCTTTAGATACCACATGCCTCCCTGGCTGACGCAGCAGTCCTGCAGAGAGAGGTGCATTTTAACACAGTTAAACAATTTAACACAGATCACACAGCACACAGCAAAAAAACATAATAAAATAATACTCAACAAGTCCCAACATCCCATCAAATGCACACTGAACTGGGCATCTAGGCTCTCAGCTTACTTACATATGCACATAGTCTTTTTCTATGCCCTTCACAGATTGTGTGTGTGTGTGTGTGTGTGTGTTGAGGGGTATTGGGGGGTGGGGGGATTGTTGGCCATGCATATAAGGTCTGCGTCACAGTGTGCATTGTGGAGGGTCACCTTGAGTAGCCGGTCCACGTCAGATTTGGTGACGTTGTCGCCCAGTTCCTGAGTGAGACGACTCTGCACCAGGTTTCTCCTGACCCGATAATTCTTCATGAACAGTTCAAAGAGGATCTGCCGGTACTGAAGAAGAAAAGATATACATCTTCAAATAACACTTAAAACAGCAGTACAAGTAGTACTACTTTAAAATAAGATTAAATGACCTCCTTTGATAACCCTGATATTTCAGTCAAGATTTAATAAGCAACCCAACCCAAAACTCAGCTGAACTGCCAATTAAATAGAAGGGAGAAAACAGGCAAATATCGGCCAAAAATAAATCGGCAGGATGTATCGGCCATCAGCTGACCCAGATTTCTAAATATCGGCATTGGCATCGGCCATAGAAAAACCCATATCAGTCAACCTCTAGTAGGCATATCCAGAAATGAAGTGGCCTGAAGATATGAAGCTATAAAGATATCACAAATGCTACTCCGGCATTGATTCTACATTGTGCTGACAAAAATGTGCCAATACTACTGTATTCTTCTCATAAAATGTGATGTTTTTAGAGAGGTTTTTTTTTTATTAACTGTGGGTTTTACCCTGTCAAAGGTTTCTCCGGACTCCCACAAGGCAAACACCTTCTGCTCATCTGAAGCAGCTCTGATCTGAGGGGGGAACTGCCGAAGAAAGACAAAAAAAAAACAATCAATCAATCACACACACACACAGAGAATCATAAGCAAACTTGGCACAGAGTTAAATTCTCGATCTACAAGACAGAGAAAGTGTCTTAAATAATTAAAAACCCTCATTTACCAAAAATCAGAGAGCGAAAAGATAAAATTAGATGATAGGTTCCTCCCATGGGGTCAGAGGAAATTTCAGGATTGTGACAAAATAGAGAACAGTCTCTGGACACTATTTTAAATTGTGCTATTGAGTAAGGCCAATAAGACACAACACCAACAGGGCAACAGGGCTAATGTGTTCCACCTTCACAAGATAATTGATTAGTTTAGAATCTTTCAAAAGAACAAAACACAATTCCATTAAGGGCTTAATACCAGGAACATTTCAGAGCCTGGCATGATCAGATATGTTCACAGTGCCTGAGAACTTTAAACCCAGTCAATTGTTGTCTGAGGATGGAAAGGAATAATCTTGGCATTGTTTGCCTTGGCCTGGATAACATGTTCTAGAAAGGGTTGCAAATTTACAGAAATGTTCTTCGACTTTAGGAAGGCCTAACTCTCCACTTCTGCACGCAAATTTTGTGCTGTTCTAAAAATGTGCGAGACCTTAGTGATTATTCATTTAGTTTCGAATTCAGTCATAATGGCAACACACAAAACAATAATTACAATTTCCTAACAACAACCTTGAGGTTCTAATTATAGCTCCCATCCCAGGAGTAGGGAGCCAGTCAACCAGCCAAAGAGCTGAGGTGTGAAACTACCGATGAGTGCTACGGCAAAAACACCACCCCTCCTCTGTAGGAGACTGCTCTCCTTACAGGCTAATGCGCTTTGTCTCTGCTCTACCATTAATAGCGATTACATAAGCCTGGGCTAACTGGCCATCTCACACCCCCTCCACCAATCCCACGGACAAAAAAGGATTAGTCCAGGTCTTACACCACAAGAAAACTGGATTAAGAGCCACCGTGCCATTCAATGGGTCATCAGTGTCTTACTGGTTCTCAGCTAAGGAAATGGACAGTGGAGCTGCCCAGCAGCATTCCTGCTGAAAACGTTTCCTTCGTGGGCCGAATGCCCTTTCTAGAAGCTTCCTTCCTTCCTGACTCACTCACGCAGCAACAACCTGCCACCAGCGCGAGTCCAAGCCCTTGAAATACGATGCACGGCCGAGAATTCTGGAATTCAAACATACAATAAGAGAAGGAGGGGCCTTCCGTGTCAACGGTTAACGGCTCGTATGAACGCGCGGGATGTAACCGAGAAGTCCTGACGACCTCAAGGCACAACAATCACGCAGCACTGGCCAGATTAGGACAAACACGCACTGTACCCAGACCACCACTTTTCAAATAATGCAGAGTGTAAGATGTCACGGCTTTGTGTCCCAACCCTTGGCTGTTTCTGTAAAGAGAGGGAGAGCATGCACTGTGAAGGCTCATAATGCAGACACACGTCTCTCTTCTCTTCAGTACATTACGTGTACTGCACTGTGACTGAGGAGATGGGAATTTCAACAACGTCAGCCTCTTAAAATGAGACTCCATTGTAAAGCAAATTCAAATACGTACACATACGTACGTTCAAATACGTTTCCATAGAAACCCTTTACCAGCCGTCAAACAGCAAATTCATATTTGTCCAATAACCTATTCTGAATGAGTCTAGTGTGCCAAAATAACTGAGTAAGGATAACTGATATATTCCTTGATATATGTATGTGGTTTCGTTTCACAGCGTGGAACATGACTCCTCCTAGGCCTGCCTGCTGGCTTCGCCTTCCCGAGAGAGATGATGTGCGAGATCAACGTACATGCCTCTGCGGCTGAATCTGAACAGGAATGTGCCCTCATGGCTGAAATAAACAGGAGAAAACGCTTCACTGTGTGAGCTTGTCTCTGCTTGCTGCTCATGTTATGGCAGGCACCGATGAACAAGAGGGACATCTAAGTTTCTCAATATCCACGGTGCATGTGAGGGAGTCAGAATTGATGAGGTCATTCATTCATCTCTCTCACACATAAACTCTTTCACACACATTATAGTGAAATATGACCTCATAGCTGGACTGTGACCTTTGTTCTGGCCTGGTGATCCCTATTGTCAAAGACTTCCTGTGATACCATCTGTTACTTAAAATAAACTCAATGACGGGTATTCCACACTGGAGTTTTGCCGGACACCCTTCAAATATTTATATCTTTACATCTACACAAGTGATTAGTGGGACCTGAGAAGAAGGGCTGCCAAACTATTTGGAACATAAAATTCAGAGAATGAAACACCATCATAATTAATACCCTTGCAATTCCAACTGTGAGCCATGGACTGCGGTCTCCAGTCTTCAAAAGCCTTTGAGAAAATAGCTTTGATGACCGTTTTCAACAGGCCACTGGTCAGTGGTATTTGTGATCACAAGATATTAGTTCTCACTTTGTGTGGTGGTACCACTCCTCCACAGTTACCCTTTATCAGATTTGCCTCTTTTTAATCCCAAGTCTGACAGGCCTCAACTACCTGCCAACACAACTCTTCAGTTTTTGTAATCGTTGAACAGGTTAAGCTTCAAACCAACATCCAGTGGAAAACATGGGACAGTTAATCAGTTTCTTTGAGGGTCACAGTGTGTGCAGCTTTTTGAACAAACTGAGCTTATTCAACAGTGAGGAGACTGACAGCACTGTTCTCCACAGTGGGTTGAAGCACTAAAGCCTCCAGGATCTCACAGCTTGAAACTCAGCTTACACCTCTAATTTTCATCCTTAACATAATTCCCTTCTTAAGCACCTCATCCATGTACACATGAAGTCATTACATTAACCAGTTATACCCTTCGGAAGCCAGTAGTGTCCACATCACACCCCCCCCCCCAGCAGTGGCGCGTACTCACAGGCACCAGGATCTGTTTGCACTGGTTGAGCAGGATGGCGTCCTGCAACGCGCGGTCCGAGACGGTTCCCAATGAGCAGCGTCCGGGCGGCAGGGCGGCCAGGTGCAGGTTGAGAAGCCGCTTGACCTCGCTGAGCGTCAGCACGTACTGCCGGCGGAAGGTGGTGCGCACAAAGTCCTGCAGCTCCGGCCCGGGCGCCGCGTGACCATTCTGGGGGTCGGGGGAGCCGGGGTAACCGTTCACGGAGCCGTTGGGGATGGCGGAGGTGTCCGATGTGTCCATGGGCTCCTCGGAGTCACTGAGGGGCTCCTGCTTGACACGGACGGACGGCGCGGAGCTGGAGGCACCGGCTTTGCTGCCCGGGGCGGAGCCTTTACGACGAGTGTCCAGGTCCTTCTGCAGCGAGGCCTGGTGGTCCCGGGCACCCTCTCGCGCAGACTTCAGACGCTGCTCGCCACTCACATGAACTGCTTCTGAAAGAGGTCAACTAGGTTATCCCCATGACAAAGGACTTCATGAATGCTGGATAGGATTTAACATTCTTTTGAGCCTGGTTACTACCATTTAAGATTTACAAACAAATGACAGAGAAACTGCCTATACATTACTCGTTACTGTGTACGTCTATTTCATCCACAAAATGTACTCATTGTGTGAATTTATTTCTAAAATGAATAATTCCGGTCCTTAAATATGGTTGGCTGAATCGTGTTCGATGCCGTTGTATAATCCAGCACATCCCCACACATTAACCACATTTCATTCTACATTACTGCCCTACTTGATACAAAAGTTAAGAGTTGCTGCATCTCAACATCTTGCTTGGCAACCATTCTGATAGAGGAAATATATTTCTTGGCAGAATAATGATTATCTATGAATAAAATCATTACATTTCTCATTGCTGTGCCTTTATTTTATAAAATCTTGTCTGTAAGTTACAGTGAGTATAGAACATCTAAGGGGGGTTTTAGGCACCACCTCTTGGGGCTTAGTTCTTAAGTCGCATCCAATAAATGTATACAGACTGCAGATCTATTCAAGAATCCCCTATTGTGACATCAGACAAATCACCGAGATCATCAAAGTGGTATCAAAGTCCAGTTGTATCAGGACAACCAGCAGGGCAAAAGTGCACCACTGATAATTACATCGTCGTCAAAAAGATCTTCTGTTCTCCATCAACAAAGACTTCCGCTCAGATGTTAATGGCAGACTTATCATGATAAGCATGGAGGAGGCAATACAGACAGAGAGCAACTTGCCCTATCCTGGGCTAAACACAGACCTGCTTGAGAATCTTTCTTCGGTGCAAAGTCCTCCTTGGAGAAATTGAACACCTTCTCCAACCTGTGGCAAACACAAACAGTTCAGCGACTGACCCGAAAAACTCACCCACTCTGGCTAGGTGAGGATGAGTGGGTCTCTATTCTAACGGTCTGTTGTCTTACTTGGACTGGATGCCCAACCACAGCATATTCTGCCTCTGTGCCACGTCTGGGTGCTTCTTGACGAACTCGCGGTCGCTGGGCAACACAAACTCCCAGCCACGGTTGACCCGGGGGGCAGACATCTGCTCCAGGAAGTCCTTGACGTCCTCTGGGGGCAGCTGGAAGAGGGTGGCATTTCATTTCATAAACACAGAGCCACACAAATTGCCACCCTGCCATATGCCCTTAGCACCAGTACAGATGAAACAATGCTGCATGGTCTGGGCTGCCTATATCCACTGGTCCATATCATTACTGTGGTCATGAGCTCATGAGAGTCCATGTACAATTTGTCTACACGTCATTCTTTGTTCATTAAACAGCAAAATCATAACATACACAGTGAATGAATTTCTGCCCTTTAAAATCATATTCGTCCATCGTTCTGACTATGTTTCTTGTAGCCTCAAGCTGAAACAATTCCTTGCTTCACAGTGCCCTCTGGTGTTACAGCGGCAGAACAGTGCCCAGTACAGCAGTGCGTTCATCAGTACCTTAATGACGGCAGCCACCTCCTTCCTCATGATGGAGCGCTCCTGAGTGAACCTCCACATCTAAAAGGGGAGGTGGGGGGGGTGAATAAGTGACAGTGGCACAGATGAGCAACATGCTTCACCACAGGGTTATTATGAGAGAACTTCCCCAGCGTCGGGGAGATGACGACTCAACTTACCACAAAGTCCCTGCCACGGCAGAGCACCTCGGCAGGCACGCCACTGTGGGGACTGCAGCTGCTCTTTGGGTAGAGCACGTCACTGCACAGAAAAGCCCATATACACACCACTATAAGGTTCTGATAGAGTCAACATTCCAATAATATTGTAGTTTGCTGACCATCTGAGAACTTCATTCCAATATTTTTTGTTGTCGAGAGAGTCATAGATCCCTTTGGTGTGTACAACTATAATGATGAGATGCTATGGGAAACATGTCATCAACCACTGACCATTTCAATAAAATATGCTAAGAGCCGCATTCATAGTCTTTGGAAACTAATTGTACAAGTAACTGAGTGCAATGGTGCTGTAAGAGAGTGGTTCTCACCTCTTGACAACCCAGTTGCCCTGTACCAGCATCGCCACCTGCTGGATACAGCGCAGTACTGCTGTGGAGTCTGTGCCGGGAGCGAGCAGGCCCATAAGGTTGGCAAATGGCATCACCTTCACTGTGGCACCACAGAGGAAAGACAGAAATTAGATAATTACTGAGCTGGCATTTTGAAAGTGGTGTGTGTGTGTGTGTGTGTGTGGGGTGAGACCATCAGTACTATCAGTATTTAGAATCACAAGGGTCAAGGAAAATGGCAGAACACAAGTATTTACTCTGCAGTACAGAACTAAAAAAAACTCCTTAAAAGAGGACAAAGATCATTTTATATATTAAGTGTTGGGCAGGGCTGAACACCTTCACACTGATAGGTCTCATATAGTGTTCCTGAAAAAGTTGTTCCTAGTAGTAATATTTCTTGACTAGCAGAATTGTGGGTTTGTACCAAACCTTTATCTGTCAAAGAGCATCAAAAGCATCATTTTGACTAGATGTCACAACAGTACCTCATAACAAACACAGTGGCATTCCATCAAAATGATACTACTTTGTCTCCTTGCCAAACACCTGATATTGTTTCAAAAATCCATAATTTCATCACTTTCAAAACTGTGCTGACAAAAAAAAAACCTCTGAAAAAAAAAAAATTCGAGCAATCTGATATGCTACTACTGCTGACAAACAAGTCATTTCCTTGTACAATTGCCGTATTAAAACCAGCAAGAACACTTCAGGGGCTTGCATCTGAGGATACAGTGGCTTGCTCACCATTCTTCATGAGGGTCTTGACCTGGTCACCGAGGGGCAGCGTGCGCAACTGAGCCATGGAGAGCACGTTGCTCGGACCACTGGGCCTCACACTGCAACGTCACAACACAGACAGGACAAAGGCTCACGTTACATCAACAGTAGTCCGAACAGCATTTACCCAGCCTCTGAAACGTGAAGCACACCGCATATAGCCACCGACACTTTGTCACTTGCCCATGCACACTAGCGCCTACATTTTTAACCGACGAACATTTGATAAACAGTGGATTCTACTGAGTGGCTCTGACAAAAACAGAACTGAACTGTAATCTAATCTAATACAACAAATCTACACGGCGGAGACAACCGAGTTGGATGCTGGTGTGCAGAATTGCATCAAAAACAACGGAGCCTAACGTAATCAAACGTCAAAAGTGGAGTGGGTCGTACTCATGCCGGCGCCTATATGCGGAGGCCTTTAGTGATGCTCAACTGGCTCCAGCTCGCACAGGCACAAAAAAAAAAAACGACGGCTCAGATTGAGCAGTGTCATCACTATTCCTCTATATCTTCCTTTGTTAACAAACATGACAGATCGCTGTAATGTTAAAATGGAAAAAATATGAAGGACAAAGAGGTCAAGGAGTTGGAAACTCATACTCACATCTTCTCCTCTGTTACTGGAGGCATGAGCATGGCCAGGTACTCGCTGCAAGGTAATGGACAGTCGTTTAAAACAAACAAGGCCGTTGAATTTAGAAATTATTTTAACATTTAATACAGCAGTGGATGTGTTAAATATTTCACCCACATAAGCTTTGTTTTAACATACCTACTCATGAGCGTTGGTTGGTGTTAGCATGGATGATGTGCTAATAAATATGTACACAAAGTAGTTAGTCCACTAACTGAACTCACCTGGGTGTCTTGACCAGCTCAGTGCTCTCCGTAGCGCCCATGTTCTGGCAGAACAGGTACTGCCGCTCATGCTCAGAGCGTCCATCCTACACAACAGGGCAAGAGGTAGTAGAGATCTTTACACTACAAGCAAACAAACAAACACACTCAAAAATACAAAGCTGCATCCACCTCTGAGAAGTGAGACTATGTGCCAGAAATAATGTCATATATGGTCTCTAGAAAATGTATGCCTGACAGCACAAAACCTGAAGCCCAAATCGCAAAAACACCAGTGTCCCTCACTGACCAAGTCACTGGCAATGGACACACCTTTACTGATTGAATGCTCTCAGTGTTGAACAGATCATCAACTCAATAGCATAAACACCCTTTGCCAAAACACTTCATTGTTAAAACTAGCTTTGAGGATAATCGGTCAACAAAAACAAACAAAAAATCTGATAAGCATCTTGAGACCATCAAACAGATCACTGACAGCTATGTGAAGATGTGCTGTTAGCTCTAGTCACACCAACCAGCTTAGTTTAGAACACCAAACTGCCATTTCCAGAGAACTACCTGGGGGACAATCACTATATGCAGCAAGACCTGGCATAACCGATCTAAGGCTAGTTCTGGGCGATGTACCTTTATGCCATGGTAGTGTAGATGCGCCCAGGGTTCCTCTGCTTGCTTCTTCTGTAAGAACTCGTAGGACTGGACACGCCGCTGACGGGCTTGCTCGGACTCCGGCCGAGAAAACCTCACCTGCAGGGAGGACAGGGAAGTCACAGGTTAATCTCTGCATGACATTTGCATGACAAATTAAACTGAATTAAATTAAATGACTTCGAGTGCAACTTACAGTGACTTGCTTGGTATCCTCCTCAGCCTCATCCTGAGAGGAGTCACCACCGGCTATGTGGAAACAGCAACAGATTTAGCGCACACATCAACCACCACACACGCGCACACAACAACCACCACACACGCGCACACAACCACCACCACCACACACGCGCGCACACAACCACCACCACCACACACAAGCCACAAGACAATAACCACCACCACACACGCCAATAATAATAAACCACCACCACCACCACACACGCGCACACACAACCACCACCACACACGCGCACACAACCACCACACCAGCGCACACAACAACCACCACACACGCGCACACAACAACCACCACACACATTTAAATCTTCACTGACTAGAGAGTCTAAGCCATGACATTGTGTAAATTTGAGTTCACATAAAGACATGGGGCCTGTTTACATTTGTTTTTAGAAATGCGCCATGAGGGCTCCGATCACAAGTGGTCAGCCGAGACATATTGCGGTTTACACATGTATTCAAGGAGTACAGCTAGAAACGTTGCAGACCACTTGTGTTCAGATTCCGTTACCACCAACATCACGGTCATTAGAACTCCCATTGTCAAGATGCATCAGAACGCATTAGTGTTTACGCAACAAAAGATATGTGGTCAAATGTGTCTCCTCAACTCAGCAACCACGTCAGCAAGTGGTTTGAGTGATCTGATCACGATTATGTTCTAATTGTAAACAATCACCAAGACGCATTGTGATCTGATCACCCAAGTAGACGCATCCAAATTTAGATTCAGATTCTGAGCATAATGAATGAAGCTGGTCCTACCTTCGTTGGCCGCCTCCCTTTCGCGATGTTTCGTGTCGGCTTTGTCCAGGTAGGAGAAGCTGGGCCTCATCTGGAGAATGCCCTGCAGAGGCGTGAGGTGGAACTCACCTGGCAACACGAAACAAAAACAAACAAACAGTCAGGAAGTGTTTGCTTTACCACTTACGTATGAGTGTTTGACGCAAAAATAATACACAAAGTGGCCACTGTCTCAACACACAATGGTATAGAAATAAGTGATGTCAAATTGTCATAATTTTGTAGAACAGGTTTGTAAGGGGAGATATTCAGGTATTAAAGTGCTCAAAATGTTAACAGATCATATCTGACCAGACATTATAAAGAATATAAATATGGGTATAAATTTACAGCAGTTATGAAAACATAATTTACCTTTGCGGAAAATGGCAGCTGCATAGCGAGATGTGTCAGTGGTTGCTTGAATAGAAGTTAAGGTCTGTTTATCCATCATTTTTCTGTTTGAAAAACAAGAAATGAGTCACTCTGGATAATACCAAATAAAAACAAATCACATCTGAAGCGTGTGTGTAAAAGACCAATATGTATCTGTGCTGTACATAGATAACACAAAGGCAGCAGCACTGCAATGCAGCTACGGTACCATCCAACACTCACACAGAATACAGGCTAGACTCTTCACAAGTAGTGCCATCAACATTGAGAGCGATCTGCTCCCCTTTACTGCGGCAGTAGTTTGGGCTCATAGTGTCCATGGCGACCTCAAGCTCTACCTGTGCATGCAAATGTGAGAAAGTCACAACTAGGCTTTGGTGGCCTTACTACTTACAGCTGAATGCATATTGTATTTTAGGCCTGGCACACATGACATCTTTTTATGGTCATCTCACCTTCTGTTGTTTAGGCTTAATTTTGGCAGATAAATGAGTTGCATCATCATATGTCATAGATGACCAGCTTATTGGGATACTAAACGATAAGGGGGATCATATGCACAAGCTCAATATTAAATAGATCCAAATGACAATTGGGTACAATTGGTGTTATTTGTGCAGCATTTAGTGTTTACCTGAAACAGATACAGCTTATCCGCAAGACTTTTGGCCAAGTACACATCAAACTGGAACACAAAAACAAGAGATCATTTGACCTTTCCAAAGTGACCCTAGTTGCATAAACACCCATTTATGATACATCAACATAGATAGACAGATACTTTATTGATCCCTAAGGGGAAATTCAAGGTCTCAGTAGCATACAGACATCACACACAACATGCACTTAAAGTAGAAAAAGTAATATAAGTATATAAATATAAAAAAACTCCACTGTAGAATAGAAACAGTAGAAGATAAAAAAAAAAAAGTAAAATACTAAATACACTAATAAATATACTAAATAAACTAAATTAAATATGCACATAGTGTGCTTAAGGATGATCAAGCATGAGGCGCTTGTAGTGACAGGACAGGGACTGAGCCTGTAATTCTGTATGCATGGTAAGGTGCTCTATGAGAGTGAGTGTCATGATGATGGTGCAAATAGGTAAGTCCAACAGTGCAACTGTTACAGTGCAAGAATAAAGTCTGGAGACCAGCATAAAATAAATATGGACATATAAGAGAATAATGTAAACAAAGTAATATAAAAAAAACTATATCAGTGCAAGAATAGGTTGAAGTAATAGGGTTACAGCCATTGGTCAAGTATTAAGTATAAAGTATTAAGTACGGCCACAATCCAGGCTGTGGGAGGGATGGAGGGGTTATGCATATGTGCTAATATAGCATGTAAACAGTGTAGCAGTAAAACAGTAGGCTAGTGGACAGTCAGTACACAAACAAGGAGAAGGTGGAGAGGCAGACAGACTCTCCCTTTAGTGATACCTCTTAGTGAAGAACATACCTCTGTTGGCAGCTTTTAAACAGCACACATTTACAGACACAGCAGGCTGTAGTACTGATAGATAAGTGTGTATCTTTTCTGTTGTAAAGTTGGGAGGAAACCTGCATACCTCTTGTATGATGGGGTCATCGTCATCCCCGCTGGCCATGATGAGAGGACAGGGAGGAACCTCGGCAACAGACCTCTGAAGTCCAAACCTAGGATTAGCGAAATGCTGAGGCACTCACTTTGTGATTGATACTAATGTATACAACATTTTGCCGAAAAACAAAGGAACAACGGTGGCTTCATATCTCGATTTCCCCTTCTTTTTATATTATTGTAACGTTAAAAATATCATTGAGCTTGGGAATTCATGGGTATAAATGACTACAGCATTCTACAGTACTGCACCAAAACAACTGACATTTGTTCCGACAGATTATATTTTAAAGTCAGACCTCTCATTATAAGCATGGTATAAAACTACCTTGCTGACATTGTTCACTGTTTCTTGATGAAATATCCAGTTCAATAAGCAACGACAGTAACAGAGCAATCCATGAAAGTGATGCCTGCTAACGTTAAGCTAAGTTATAACGGTACAAAACATCGCTTAAAACAATTGTTCTATATTCGTGGCTAATGTCAGCTGTTCACATACAAAGTCCGTTCAAATACTTACAAACCTCACAAACAGCAGGAGATAACGCTAAATGATGAGACTTCAGACATACCAAGCTAGCTGTGCTGGCTATTGCTAACTTAACATATGCGAGCTATCCAGCGTTAGCATTTAGTATTGATCTCCGGTGAAATGATGCAAGAACGTGTCATTTTCTTACGATAGTCAACACATTATTTAAACAAGTTAGTTCCTTTACACCATCGCATTATTTTAATGTGTGACCACATATAAAAAACAAAAACTGGTTGATTTCACCAGCACAACATGTTTTACTTGCCCGATGATTGACAAGCTAATGTAACAGAGTTGGTTGAAAATGCCATGCACCAATAATGTAACGTTAACATGGTTACGTTACGGCTCCCTTTAGCTAATCTCATGTCGTCTTATTGACCCAACACAAATATAGCCATCCATCAAAATCAGTGATAATTGTCATTCTTCCACAAAGATGACCTAACACTAGGTAACTTTTCAAATGCTAAGTTATCTAGTTAGCTCGCTAGCTGCCAAATAAGTCTCAAGTCTCAAGCCCATAACTGTTACACATAAAATACATTTATTCCGTCTCACCTGTAACACAAAGATCACGCCTGCCTCTTTGTACCCTACTCTGGTTGTTCTTAACGGCTTCAGCAACGCACAAGCCTGTCTGTGTTGAATATGTCAATGTAAGAAATCTGGGTATAATGCTGCCATGTTGCTGATTCCAGTCTACACAGACACGTGGGGAGGAGCTGCTGCTTTTCCTTTCCCATAATCCAGTGGTAAAACAGACACAAGTGTGTTTTTTTTACTCAGGGAGGCGCCAAAGAGCTGCGAAGATAATCTCTCCAGCGATAGAGTAGCCAAAACAGACGTGTATTTGGGTTTTTTTTTCTGCACTTCAAAAAATAAGAATACGCTAGTCAGGTAAGTGTAAGTGTTCTTGTCTATGATGAATTATTAATGTGTTTTCCTTTCGTCTTGATATTGCTCCACAAAACTACTTGTGTATCTATATCTTCCTTGCAACCCCATTATAGTGTCTTCTGTAGCCTACTAGTGATGTTATGTCCTCACGTGTTTGTGTATGTTGAATTTTCATCAATAAAAATCGTGTGCATATCTGGTGCTGGAACAATCGAAGCAATGTTGCCAGATTTACTGCCAATCTTAAAGTCTAGTGAGGTCTGGTGCAGGTGTCGTTAAGGTTGGTAACCTGAAAGTCATGGCCTGCCAGGCCTGCCTCCAATGTCAAAACTCTGGCAGCAGTGGGATTCGAATCCTCGCCCCCGAAAAGACTAGCGCCTTACGTACACCAGAAGACTGACCAGATTTGGGAAAGACTCTTGAAGCTTGAATGGGGGGCATTAGTTCAAGACTCCAATCTTTCAAGAATCTTTCCCAAATCTTGTCAAAGTCTAATGTATGGGTAGCATTAGACTGCTCAAGTGCACGCTGGCACTTCGAAAATGCAAAAAAAAAAAAAAAAATGGAATACTTACTGCAACAAACCAACGTTATAGCAATCATCAACAGTGTAAAAGCAATGTCTTTCAACAGGAAATCGAGTCCATAAACGTTCAGCATTATAATTCCCTATCACTGTTTATGCAACGAATGTTTAAGAACGATGCTACAATGAGGCTACAATGAACGAGGCTACAATGTTGATATTTTTTTTTATATTTCATCCTGGATTGGTCAATACAGTACATAAAACCTTGCTGACAGCGGTGGGATTCGAACCCACGCCCCCGAAGAGACTGGAGCCTTAATCCAGCGCCTTAGACCGCTCGGCCACGCTATCACACAAAGCCTTATTTCGAGATGTGTTTCAGAGAAAAATACGATAATTGCGCCTTGTGACTAGTGATGTGATCTTATTAATAACACGTGGCACTTCGAACATGCAAATATGTTTTGGGATATTTACTGCAAGGAACCAACGTTTCAGCAATCATCAACGATGAAAAAGGAATGTCTTCCGACAGGAAATCGAGCCCTTACAGTCTATGTTACCAACATAATTTCCAATAACTGGTTATGCAACATATGTTTCAGAACGAAGTAGTGTTCTTTGGTCTTCGACGATCATACATACTACAAAGCTGGTATTTTGATTATTTCATCCTGGATGGGACAACACATCTTATAAAACTTTCTGACAGCGGTGGGATTCGAACCCACGCCCCCGAAGAGACTGGAGCCTTAATCCAGCGCCTTAGACCGCTCGGCCACGCTATCGTATAGAAGAAAAATAAGTATATTTTGCAGAGAACAACACGCCAATCGCGCTTTATGTCTAGTGATGTAATCTCCTTAATTACACGTGGCACTTCGAACATGCAAATGTTTTTCGTACACTCACTGCAACAAAGTAGCCTAACGTTTTTAGCAATCATCAACAGTGTAAACGTAACTCATTTTGTAGTTGAAACGAAGAATCAGTAGAGTGACAGTTTACAATATTTCTGTTTACAAGGCCATCGTGACACCAAATATCGATACATAGGTAACGCGAGGTAGTTCGTATTCATGTAGCTTTATTTGGTTCTGGTTTTCCAGACAATCAAATATCCTCCTTATAGTCCAAGGTTGACCATGCACTTGTATTGTAATGCAGAATATATGTATTTTGATTCCACCATTTACCCTATTAAGATTTAGTCAGGATTTCTTTTTTGAAATGTCAAAATGGGCATTAACAAGTTAGATGATGGAAATGGATTGTGATGTTGATATACACAATAATAATCATGATAATCTAGGGTTAAAAATATTTTTTTTATTTCCATATTCGTTGAGACAACAAATACCAAGTATTCATACAGACCAAGTCTTCATCAGAAGCATTTAATGCAGCCATGGCAAAATCTTACATATTCTTACATGCACAATGTCTTCAATACATACAAACTATTGAGGAGAAGAAAAGAAAACACTGCATGCTCCAAGGTGCATCCAATGTATTGATGAAGTGACGTTTTGTCAGTTCATTTGTCAGTTTCTTCAGTGATGGGCTTTTCTTTTCTCAAGTTGCTTTTGTGAAAGAGCTGCACCTGGAGTATAACCTATCAAGGTGTGCAGGCTCCTCTCTAGCTTCCATACATACAAACTATACAAAATTAGGAAAAGTTGAAGTAAACAAAGTTGAAGTAAACATTTGATCCTGAAAAGCTCTCAGGTAAACCACTATTGCCCAACAAAAAAAAAATGCCAAGGTGGGCATGGAGGGAGAAGGAGAGGGAGACACTAGCCCAAGACAAGAACACCACCCAGACATCTGTTTATTTTCTGTGAAACACTAGACAATTGTCACAGGAAAGCACTGTAACACATTTGAACAAACTGCTTGTAAACATTTCTCTTTTGGTAATGGGGACACTCTGGCCAATGGAGTGATGGGGCTTTCTCATTCCTCCATCAATGCCCATGCCTCTTCTGCCTTCATGTAGTACTGATTGGCCAGACGTCCCTTCATCGCCTCCATGGCTGCATCTGCTGCTTCTGTGAAGCGGTCACCTATAAAACATGGCAGGAGTTATTCAAAATATCATTCATTAAAGCAACAGCATGCAGACAAAGGGGGGTGGGGTTGGGGGGGGGAGGGTAAAGCACACTTTCTTCAACTGGACCAAACTGGACTATGGTATCACATTCACCTGCTCTTTGGGGATCTGCGTCCAAGCCGAAGCCCCCTTCCTGGTACATCTCTGCCTCTCTGGCCAGCAGGAGGTAGCGTGGTTCATCCTGCATGCCGTCGAACTCACCGCCCTCGTCATAATCGGTCATGTTGAGGGCACAGTCATACCACTGAATAGCCTCTTCCCAGTCCTGTTTCCTGCACAGGCGCATATTAGGGTCAACCAAGTTATGTCAGTCATACAGTACAAGCAAAGATTGAAGCCAAATTATCTTACATGCAACAATATGGGTAGTACTCGCTTTAAAACAAATTGATGAATGAGTTAATTAAGGTAATCATCAAAAGATTATACAAGCAACAGTCTTTGACAATGATAAAGCATTTTAATGCATCTTCCCACCTGCTGGGTGGAAGGTTGAGACCGTTGTCTAAAGCCCTGGCGACTAGAATCATACTGGGCCTGTCGCCAGCCTCAGCAGCCTGCAGGAGGTAGCGGAATCCTTTCTTCCTATTCTCCTCACTGTCCTGTGAGGACCAGGGGACACATACACATCAGAGAGGATACACACACACACACACACACACACGCACGCACAGGCACACACAGGTCAAAATCGCCCAAAATCGCAAACCTGCATCACCTTCAGATAAGTAAAGCATTCCCAAAAATTCAACAACAACAACATAACTCCAGTGGTGCAAAAGGCCTTTGAAACAGAGGAGTAAGAACATGCCTCCAGTTCAATCTCAGGGAGGATATGGTGGGGCAGCTGGAGGTAGCACTGGCCCAAGGCCACGATGGCCTCTAGCTCCTCACACATGGCTGCCCGCTCCAGGTGGTAGATAGCAGAGTGCTCGTCCCACGGCTGGTCCTTCTCACAGAATCGACCTGCCTCGTGGTATCGCACCATCGCAAGATGGACCTATCCCAATGGGGGTCGACAGGGGGAAAAAAAGAGTAAGAGTGAGTTCAAATGAAAGAGTACAGACAACAACCGATGCTTGTTCAGCTGTAACTCCTGCCCTTTCACTGAACTACATAAGAAACCATGGCTATCATAATCAAGCTAGCTTCGAACACACCACAGGGAGTTTTAGTTCTACGTGTACCACATACCAACAATTTGCCGGTTTTTACCTTGCCCAAAATGGATTTTCCAATCATCCTCTCCTGCACGAGAGAGTTGAGTCTCTCCACCTCCACGGCGACACAGGAGGGTCTGTGGATGTGCGACCGAGATGAGTGGTAGAAACTCCACTTCTCGTCTGTAAGCTGCGGAACACAGACGTACAAACTCACAAAGCGAAAACCAAACATAACAGGGCTGTATTACCCCAAGTCTTCTTAGCACTGTGTTATTCGTAAGGCATACTTTCATTTTTTGAGGTGTTTCCCAGTGCCAACTTAGCTAAGTTGTACCATATCAAAGAGATACATATTCTGTTGGCTAACACAGCTTGGCGTATGCCATTGAAGTATTCTGCTTTATCTTCAAAACTAATTACTTGGATTGACCTTATTTGTCTTTTAATACATGTTTTTTACAAATCATACCTACTAAATCAATGATTAGTTTGTTAGTCAGTTTTCATCTGAAACTACATATTTTTAATGCCTGGGAAAAGCTGTATTGGTGTCTAAAAATAAGCTGTGACAAGACCAATGTGTGCTTAGCCTCCTCTGACTGTCCAGACTGACTCACAAAACTGTTTATTTAAAAATACCAACTTGCATACAATTTCTTGTGCTCATATATTACTTATATTAAACACCTGTGTACTGTAGGTTTCTGTAACAACTAATTCTACAAACAGGAATCAAGCCGTTTAAGTAGCTGATGAAGCTACTTAAGAGTAGGAAACCCTCATAGAAACAGAAATTTCTTTGCCCAGGTGCCCCTTTCGAACTTACACTGTACACAGACATGGGGAAACACAGCCCAAGTGTTTTAAAAACAAAATATATACATGTTTTGGATCCAAGTCAGAGCAAACCACATAAAATCTGTTTCTTGTTAGAGGACCAAAGGGTCTCCATACAATTATCATCATGCTGATACATTTTTAGGCATGCAAGGAGAGAGGACAGACATGACAGAGCAAACAGATGGGATGCAATAGAAAAGCTTTGTGGAAAAGTGAACAAACAAGCCACTCCATACTGCAAGGCAACCACTGCCGTCCAGCAACTTGATCAGGCAGTGGGAAATGAAACATGTCAAAACAATGAATCGAAGCAAAATTTCAACGTTTATCAAAAATCCTAACTACATGCTCACAATTTTGGGGCCTTATCAAAAATGCAAAAACCAATGAAGTACTAAAACATTAAAAAACAAAACAGGCTACGCTCCTATATTATTTAATTCTATGGAAATGTTAGGGCCAACAGAGTGCTTAAAAACATTACTCATCAGCCACAGGTAAGATAAAAAAATTGGCACAAATTGAAGTCCAAGTTACATATCAGGGGTCACTGATGCGAATGCAGAGTGAATTTGAAGAGAAACAGATTGAACCTGAGGACTGTCTGCAGCTTGGGAGAACTTGCTGGCATTAACCACCATTTTCTGGTAAGAGAAGGGATGAGGATGATCAGGTAGAGTGTAGTAGGTTGGATTAGGGAAGGAGACACACAGTGTGAGAGAGAGGGAGAACCACAGACTTGACCCCCACCACTCAAATTGGGGATGTGTAGTACATGAGTCCAGGAGGGGTGGGGAGTAGGGAGGGGTGTAAATGTAGGATGAAAAGGACAACTGCATAACTGGGTTACTGATTACTGGTGAGTAATGAGGATTCAGGGCTAAGAAGTATTTACCCGACGAGCACTGTCCTCATCCGACTCCGAGTAATGTCTGAAGTAGTTGGGGCGAACCTACATTGTGATGTACATTAAAGCCACCATTTAATACACATACAGTGTTTGTGAAAGCACAACTGTTGCAGTTATGGCAAATGCAAAAAAAAAAGCATAAAGCAAAAGCTCACTCGCTTATTACTGGTGCCTCTGATCACATTGCATATATTGCCATCATATTTATTTGTGTTATCATTTATAACAGTACAACTGTAGCATTGTCTGCTAATTTAATTTTGTGTTTTCATTATGTGACTTAATTACAGTGGGACATTTACAAATACGACAGCTGGAGCTCAAGAGATGCTTTATGGAGTTTCTGGGGTAAGGAACCGGAAAATTTCTTTACCCTTTCAGCATGGTCCGCTGGGTCCCCATCGCTCCGTTTCTCGCTAGGATAGCCACTGTCTCCTCCATTTTCGGAGTCCTATAAAAACAACACAGAAGTGTTGTAGACCGCAGACTGTAGACTGGTGTTTATGCACTGCAGTATACTGTCACTTCTGTCACACTGTAAACAGTGATCGTTTAATGCGTGATGGTCCTGCTTACTTGGTGATCAGTGTCGTTGGACTCGTTCGAAATTGACCAGCCTAAAGTGGGATATAAGAGATGTTTTCAATGTCCATAAATAATAGCAATAAGCATTTTTAAAAAACATTTATTCACTTCAGATTATAGATTTGTTAGAGCACTGCAGCATCATCACTAAAAAAAATGGATATCTCTTCTACTAGGGGGCAAAACATAACTACCACAAGTAAAATCTGAAAGGAACACACCAACTTTTGGGGAAATTAGCTTATTTTCCGTCTAACCCAGAGTAAGATAAGAGGATAAACCCTTCTCTTCTCTGTGTGTGCAACAACTCAGTCTGACACCATTAGCCTAGCTTAGCATAATTCACTGGAAGTGGGTTACACCAGTTAGCCTATATCTCTGTTTCCCTATATGTATATAGTATTGTTGTTTTGATGATTACAGTACTCAGGTAATGCATAGTACACCGTTAATATCATTCACCACATGATGGCAGTGAGCAAACTTAGGAACATGGATCCCTTGCTCTCTTACCCAGAGGTGATCTGGTGTCCATGGAGCCCATTCCGTCAGGGGAGTAGGGGGTGGACTCTGCGTCACTCATGTTGTCATCTGCTGAAGAGGTCTCGGAGAGCCGGGAGAGCAGAAGGGGCGCCCGGTTGAAGGAGCTGGTTCTGACACGGGGGGAGCCACAGATCTCCTCACAACCGCGCAACACCGTTTGTGCTGATTGCTGCTCATGTGGATGTGAATGTGTGTGTGTGTGTGTGTGTGTGTGTGTGTGTGTGGGGGCATTCATAAATGGGTTACCATTATACATATGGTACATTATACATTATACATATATGACATGGAGAGCACTCAACAAACACTTCATTATAAATACTGCCTAGGCTACAAATGAATTTATGATGGTATGATGGTTGCCCTGAACAATTAAATCTCACAAACTCAGTATCCATAGAGACAGAACTGTATGCCCTTCTACTCTGTCATAACTGTGATTTACAGTGTTATTTATCAGGCACTAGTGGTTGAGCCCATTTTGAGCCCAGTGATTAAGGACTCACCAGCAGTTTGTTGGTGCAGTCCAGCTGGCTCTTCTCTTGGGGGGCCAGGTCAAAGGCTGAGAGACCCATACTTTTACAGATTGAATTGCATAAATGAGAGTGGAAGAATAAGGCCATACCACGGACACCTGTAACGTAACGTAACGTAACGTAACGTAACGTAACGTAACGTAACGTAACATAACATAACATAACATAACATAACATAACATAACATAACATAACATAACATAACATAACATAACATAACATAACATAACATAACATAAACAAGATTTAGCAACAAGTGTTGTGTCTATAATCATGGCTAACAGCATGTTATTACAGTTCAAAAAACAAAAATGATGTGCCAAATTGTTACATTACACTGATGAAGTGGAGGAAGTTGCTCATTACCCAAGTTCCCATCCCCAAAGTCAGTGCCTAGTGACGTGTGAATCTGGGGGTCTGTGTAGAGGTCACCCACTCCTTGGATGTCCACCACAATCAGCTGGTGAGCGGAGCGCTCAAACGAAAAATGACTGAATGCCTTTAAGCAGAAACCCCAAAGAGGAACCAAGAGGTTAAAAAAAGATCTGAGTGACCCAGTACAGGGAACAAAAGTTCTCTCTCTCTCTCTCTCTCTCTCTCTCTCTCTCATATATCACTCTGATTGAGATTTTTTTGTTAATAAGCAAAGTGCTCTTGACCTGGAGTAATACGATGTCATGCATTTGATTCAATTGAATTAAACTGCATGCTTTTAATCAATTTTATTAAATTGAACTAAGGTCTACTTGTTTGACTAGTCAGTCAGAGTCTGCTTGGAGCACACACCTGTGGAGTAAGGCGAATATTGTCGTCTCGCACGAAGCCCGAGTTGGAGTTGTACTTGATGTACTTGCCCTCGATGTAATGTTCCAGATGGAACAGTGGCTTGCCAGGTCGCTGTATCATCTCAATCGCACACATCTGCATGATGTCCACCTGTGTGATGCACGTACAGAAAGACATACACATAACCATGCAATTGAGCCCAGTTATCAATTCCACTGGAAATTAAATTAAGATGCATTCACATTGAAAGCTAAAGGTAATGAGGATATAGCCAATGCTTATCCAAAGAGTCAAGAGATTGATCATTGATCAGGGAATCGAGGCAACTGCTTACCAAGCAACAAAGCTACAGCTGACCTGACTAAAGACTACTACATGTAGCATTACAAGGCTCAATCAATTAAAGATTCAGACAATAAACTGCATATTAAGCAAAGTGAAACCAGTTCCTCAAATGACCAACTCTTGTACGGTGTCTTGACACTGATAAGGCATACTGTACTTCTTCAGTCCTCTAGAGGAGCTGTACCTGTTTGGGCGGCCTGTGGCGGTTGTACTCCTCCCCCCACAACTTGGCTTCCATCTGTAACCGAACGTCCTCAAAATAAACGTCACGATCCACTGGCTCCATGTAACGCTTTGCCACATAGTTGGATGCCGATTTCCAGTTGTTGCTGTGGGAGAAGTTTGAGAGTTTCTTCCTGCCAAAAGAAGAGATAGAAACCACAGTCTTTTCAGAGGTGATGAGCCAGATGGGTTAAGCTGGAGAAGGAGGGGAACATTTTTGGGAGTATTCCATTTTCATGACAGAGCCGAATACCACTGCATGACAGATAACCTTTAGGAAAAAACATTGTGAAGCTCTGGTATGGAAAATAAGCTCGGTCTCAAAAATATTTAGGAAAAGGAGTTTGTTTTCAGAAGACAGTAAGGATTTTCGACTGGTACTTGTTGCATTTACTTCAATAAACCATGGGAAAACCTTTATAAAGCTCCATGTCTGTCACACAGTGGACTAAATAAAAGGGTACACTGAAGTCTTAGGGATGTATACATCCTATTCTTAGATTCCTTGGCTTGGAAATCAGCCATAGGACCCTGAGAGAGGGCTGTTTTGATGGTGGAGGCATGTGGGATATGTCAACAGAGGTCTAGCCCGTACAAGTCCACATCAGTTTTTCACACACTGCTTAGTGTGCAAGATGATAAGTTCAGACTCACATACTCAAATCTACACTCGTGCAGTCCTTCACTATGCGTATCACACGTTACTTACGTTCTGTAACATTCTCTCATGGCTCCTCTGCCGAAGGGCTGCACCAACAAACAAAACACAACTTTACCACGTATAGACCACTTAAGCTGTAAACTTAATAATATAGCAGGTTCACTTGAATTTCATAAGTCGCTAAATTACCTGGCCAGACATCTTGATGTACACTGTGTCCTGTGCCCATTCACTGGTGATAGCATTGTATCTAGAGAGGGGAGATGAACATGTGATAGGTCTCCATGAGTCAACATTTGATAAAACTGGCTGTCATAATAACATTGTAAACATCCACTGAAAGAGTCAGGAGTTGATTAAAAGTAACTGAGCGGAGGTCAAAGTAGAAATGCAGAGGGAAGTGGGGAGTGACACTTCATGAACCAACAATAGAGTAAAAGTAATACTACATAAAAATGGCGGAGGGCAAATCTAGAGAGGCATTCACGTTGCTTTAGCAACTTTTTGTAACCCATGTCTCAGACTGCAGGGAGAAACTACATTTTGCTATTGCTATTCTTAGGTCATTGCTTTCTATGAACAGCTTTGGACATTCATATCTAGGGCCATTATCCCCCTTAGTTTCTACGTGAGGTAAACAACATTTCTCCTCAGGCTTCTAGCCAAGTCACCATCCCCATCGGTTCATCCCCCACTCCCTCTTGACATGTTTAACATGCCACTGCCGTTCCCTAAAAGTCCAATATTTACGCACTAGGCGGCAGGCACGCGCTCTCCCAGCATGGTCTGGGACGCTCTGTTCCATAAGTATCATTCCACTTGGAGCACCATCCCACCGCCTCGGTCTGAGCGAGAGAGGTCAGTGGCACACTGCCATTGGCTCGTGGTCAAAGGAATGTGGGGAGTGAGGTTACGAGGCATTTAAAATTAGCCCCCTGTTTAAAAAGGGAGAGAAGCTCGAGATTGTCCACCACCCCCTCCAGATTATGCAATACCATAGAGAGGCATATAAAAACATAAAAACCCAAATGAAGTTAAAGAGATCAGCTGGGCCAAGCAGCTTGGAAGTGGGCAGGAAGTGGGCAGGAAGTGTGTGTGTGGGGGGGCTATGGAGGGGACGAGAGCGGGGCTCTTGGTCAGACACAGACCTGTATCGGATGCAGGGCTCCTTCTGCACCTCCTCCAGGTGGAACTCTGCCCAGGGGTCAGGCATGGACCGAGCCTTCTCAATGGCACGCTTCCACTTTGTCTGCAACAGAGGGGTGGGGATGTCAGGCCATAATACAACTCTCTCTCTCTCTCCCTCCCCTCTCTCTCTCTCTCTCACACACACACACACACTCTCTCTCTCTCTCTTTCTCACACTCTCTCTCTCTCTCTGTCTCACACACACACACACACACACACACAACAAACACTCCTTTGTGCCTTTGCTGCTGATTGATGATCCGTTTCCCTTTCCTGTGGGCGGCATGCAGATAAAGAGTTGGGCTGAAAGTATGAGAGAAACCCTAGACAGACGACAGAGAGGAGGGGAGGCACACAGGAGCAGGAGCAGGGGCTGAAAAGAGCTGCATGCACACAAAGGGAAGCAAGCATGAGAATGGGCTCCCCAAAACACCACCACAATGAGTCAGGGGCTGAAAGGTCTTAAGTACATGAACACAGAGGCCAAAGGGATTTGAGAGGAAAACCAGATGTGTCCTGCCACATCGTGTTGTTTGTGTTGTCTTGTGATGGCTAAAATAGCAAGGTTGCCGTAGCATTACTGGTTGGTCTGATTGGGCAACAACTAACCTGCGTTTCTGTACAAGGATGTGAATCATTAACTGTGTCATAAGGAACATGAGATAATAGCCTGGGCTCATCTGGCATTAAGTAACCCTCGTATGAACCGTTCTGAGAACAAGCACCGATATGACGGTGTGCCAGACGCAGTGTCTTGGCCAGATAGGTTTCCAGTATAGACGTGCATGGTGGTATGGCAGAGGTACTATGTCAGTGTATATTTAGCACTGAAGTATTTACTTTTTCACTGGTGAGAAGGTCGCTGCTGGACAGCCCTCGTGGAATCGCCTTGCTAAATGAAATTCAACCCACCCATCACAAGATTGCTGCAGCCCACTGATATATCTCTGAGGTGCAGGGGAACAAGCATGGATCCCTTCCAATAAAAATACACTTTGACCCACTTTCAAGTGATCTAGTTGATAATTGACTATGTTGAACTTCATTATGTCTGAGTTCTACTTTACCAGATAAAACAGAAGTTTAAAACAATGGAGCGTTGTGAACGTTGTAAACAGTGTTGTGTTGGTCCTATTTAATGCTTTGTGCTTTCAATGATATCAAATGCCATGATACATTTGAAGAGCCTGATTGAGTTAACCGCATTGAAACTATGAATGACTAGTGTAGACAACAGTTTTGTAAAAACTCCTAGAGAAGAGAAAAAAAGTGAGCACGTGCTAAAACCAAGTGAAGGAGAAATGCAGCAGCGTGAGAGGAATTAATCACGAATTAATGGGGAGGAAGGAGGAAGATGGTAAGAGAGATGCAGGGCAGGATAGTCATTAAAGAAAACACGTGTGTGTCGAACCTACCCGACCTGTCTCAGTTAACGAACCAAACCTGACCGCCCGCTTCTCTGGGTCTGACTGCTCTGTGGTCTATAAGGAGAGGTACAAGAAACGTTTTCTTTTGTTTTATAAAGACAACATATGTGACGACACATATGGAATGTGTACTTTGCAGACCCTGGAAAAGAAGAAGTTAGAGTTAGAGGGATAGGTAGAGTTGTTCTGTTTACATTGAGATGTCGTTTTGGAGCACTGACATCACTTCCTGCTTCTCAGAAGCGTCTGTGGAGGAAAAGCTGTCAGTCCACCACATGCTACATCTCAGTAACAGATGGTTCAAAGTCCAAATATGGGAAGAGAGTCCCTCCTCTGCCTATTTGCTATTAGAATGCAACACTTTGCATAGCCAGCAAAACAAACATACTGGCTATGCAAAACAATGACAATCAGGTAGATTACTTCACTGAGTCATTCAGTGGTGATCACATCAATGCTTGAGCAAAAGAGGCAAAAAGAACTTCAGCATACAGTCAGCAGTTCAAGGCATATATGATGTGCAAAGCCTATGGGGAACTGACAACAGTAACACAGCAGATCGAATGTGTTCGGTGAAGCTGTGGCCTTTGGGTAACACCACTGTTTCACCACTGATAATGCTGAGCATTTTAAAATGCAACGCTTCTCCAGGAAGTAGCCTACAGCAAACACCCACACTGCTCTGAACTTTCCATTCTATTGTAGTAGTGTAAGGATGTACACAAAAGTATACTGTACTAAAAGGACAAGTGCATGATACTGTACAAAAATGACATTGTAATTGTATAGTGCAAGACTGAGGGTATCAGAACTTGAATCATAGAGCCAATAAGAGGTCAAAACAATGCTTTCACAGGATGAGTTAAGGAAGTATGTTTTCTTACTCTGTGAGCAAAAGCATTTTTGGGCAGGGAGTTTGACAGCTGCTTGTTGTGTACCAGGCTCTTTAGGTATTCACAGACTTCTCTAGTGGGGCTGTTGAGATCGTCGGTGATGGAGCACATGTAGAAATCCTCATCTTCATCATCGCTGGCATTGGCATCACCAAATGTGATAGTCCTCTGTGGCCTGTCTCTTTGGGCACTGCCCACCTCCTCCATAGTAAACATCAATTCCTCTTCAGACATTCTGACTGAGATGTGTTATACAGGGGGCAGAGGAACTGGAATAAAAATGGACACCGGTATGGGCACAAGTTGACCACAATACAAGGGCTTCCATCATCACGCACACATTTAACACAAGTTGATGTAAAACCCCAATGCATAAACAAAAGGACAGAATAGTCATTTGATCCCCAATGACCAGTATAACCATGGGAACTTCACAATAGGTTAACTGTAAGCTTCAGTTCACAATAGCCACTGCAACACAACGACTTACAACAGACACAGCCTATCTAAAATCAGTTAAGAATTATGTCTGGACGCCGTGTGCAGCCATTGACAACCTCCTCATTAGAGTTCGTTCAAAAGCATGCATCAATGGGACGCTAATTGTCCTGACATAATTCAAAATTATTTACCATTAACTCAACTGCAAAACACCACAAACCTTTGTTGTTACACAGTTGAGTAACGTTAATGTTGTAAGAAAGCATTCATGCCGCGCGTGAAAACCTGTTTTCTTGAATTGGGTGTAGACCCTTTAGCTCTTGCTTGCAGCTGTCACCTTCCCGCGGTTGTCTTGATGGTGGGGACCAAGTGTACGGAACGATCCCACGCCAGCAGCTTTAATGTCCCACCTCGAGTGATTTGTTCTCGTCCTCCACGACAGCATGTGCAGACTGCACGTACGACGCTGTACCACCCATCGCAAAATAACACAAGTACATTCAATACAAGTAGTGTAGCCGACCAGTAGATGGCAGCAAATCCGCTCGAATTGGTATAGCCATATGCAAACCTTATTATTTGAATGCATAACCTGTCCATGAATTATGAACAAACTTGTTGAAGACGAGAGTTAAGTATGACCAGAGCCCTTCTACGGGCCGTGCTGTACAAATTCTCTAGGATGACTGTGGCTGACAATGGAACTCTCTTGAAAGGGTCTAGAACTATAAGATATTTGACACAAAGATCAGGCTGAACTGGCTGAAACGGGTTTCACACAGTTGAGACGTGGTGAGAAAAGTCGGCAAGAAATCGCAAGCAAGCTGGGCAACAACTTGACAGCGTGCAGTCAATATTTGTATGCGATTAAAACCAATTTAGTTAACTTAAGTCATAAATTATTGCACATAACCTGTCTTGAGACAAATGTTGGTAAACAACATGGACTGGTGCAGTTCGCCTTCTGCACGCACACGAATGCTAACGCTGAAATTAGCAATCTAACAGCAGTAGAGCCCATTTAAAAATTGTCTTGCTGTAGCGGTATGATTAAAAAAAAAAAAGTTCTATGTTTGGCATGATGTACATTTGTGGACTGCATGAATCAGATTTCGTGGGCTATATTGACTGAATAGTCATAACAAATTCACCAATCAAAATACATGTGGTGGTATGGTAGCGTGGCCGAGTGGTCTAAGGCGCTGGATTTAGGCTCCAGTCATTTCGATGGCGTGGGTTCGAATCCCACCGCTGCCAGATACCTTTTCTTTTTTTCTAGGATATTGTGATGTTTACGTTCCCAACTTTCTTTCACAATAAAATATAATTGGCCCGAGAAATGCTATTCGTTGTCTTCGAAATAGACTGAATGTCTCACCACAACACACAGAGATACGCCATCTAGTGGCTCGAAAAACCCAGCACTCTCTCACGGTCCTCTGCTGCAATAGTGTCTACTGAACAATGAATGTACTTATCAACTGCTTTAAGAAATGGTAATTGTGAGGAAAATGTCTACCTAATCTAGGCCATGTCTGTCATTATTTAGTAGTAAAAGAGAGTGATCCGCACACCATATAGCTCCCATGGAAGGTTTTTTATTTTGCGTGCAACGTTTCGAGCCCCTGGCTCGTCTTCAGGCAACCAACTGTCATTATTTAGTATCCTACATTTTTATTTCACATTGTATTAGATTGTGAAATGGAAACTTTATAGGCTACACGTGTCTGTCACCACACCTCTTACCTCCTCCAGAATAATTGTATGTTTTGACAATATTCCTTTTGACATTGTTGGTGCCTGGTACTGATTGAATTGATTGGATGAAGTATAGTAAAAGCCATTCATTCCTTTCTTCCAGTACTGGAGATTGCCATGGAAACAGCAGGACACATTCAGCTAAAAAGGGCACCTTACAAAGAGAAGGAATATTGAGCTCGAGGTGGCTTTAAATAGCCTTCGAGGTGAAGCGTGCTGTGGAAGGTCAGATACAGGGTACCTTGTAAATGCTCTCGAGATTAAGACAGGTGTTACAAGGCCATCTGTGTTTGACCCACAGTTTTCCAAAGTCTCCATACCAGTGCATACAAACTTACTTTTTCAAAGCAACACAAACACCAGTCAGTTTTGGTCTGTAACAGTTTATAATGGCTCTTAGTATTTGCCCAAGTAGTTCAATTCCATCACAGTGCTTCCTCAAATTGATATAATCCATTACAGATTCTTGGGTAACAAAATAACCAAACAGACTTACACATTTAATAAAGCAAATAGAGTAAGAAAACAAATAGATTTGTGAAATACCCTGATGCAGTGCATTTACAGGAAAAGCAAATTGTAAGCTCAACTGAATCATTAACATAAAAATGACCTTGGAAATTGTTTCTTTCTTTACAGTTCTGTCCCACCAATTGATCAGATTGTGAGGGCTGCCCACTAAGGAGAGACATTTCGCCACTTTCTTGAGTCTGTGGCCAGCCCCACATACACACAACCAGCAGTCCTGACTGGCTTGTTTTTAAATATTTATATACGTTCCCTTTGGAAAGAGACAGGAGAAAAAAAAAAAAAAAATTTTGACTACTTCTCTCTCACTCTTCACAAGCCGTCTCTTGGGAGAGATCTCACTTGGATGTTTGTGAACCTCTGTGTTCACCCAGGTTACACCTCCAAGAAGCTCCCACCCCTTATAGACATCTCTGGGAAGCTAAGGGCTAAAGTTCAACTGTAGCCTTTGCAGAGTAAAACAGCGCTGAAACACAAGCTCAGAGAACTGAACTATTAAATAATAGTGACCATAGAAATTTAATGCAAATAAGGATAATAGATGATTTAAGCTGGAGCTTATTAATGGTTTGTGCTGTTGTGAACAGCAAGCCTGATGTTTATGGCATGGTGGCATTCTTCTGTTTGAATAGCCTCTTCGTGTTCCTTGCAAGGTGGACCATCATCTTCCGTAGTGCATTACAGGAGGGAAAATTCTGGAAACACAAGTGTCTCATATCCCTGTTCTCGTTTAAGCATTTTGAGGAAATGCTTTGAAACCCTTACAGGTTTGATTTATTTCCAACTTAACTACAACAGTGGGAAAGAGTTTATCAGCCAGGTAAGCATACCTTTCCTGCAAAGAGTAGTCCCACTATTGTGAAGAAAATGGACAGGACAAAAAGTACATAAGAGGAACCAACAACGGTGTTATTGGGCAACTTGTAAGGCTGTCCTCCAACTTCATCGATATAAAATCCAATGGGAAATATGAGAGCAGCCATGCAAAACAGAACCACTGGAAGAGAAAAGAGAACAGAACAAGTTATTCTTCAACGCTTTTGAAAATTGCTTGGTTCCTGAGCCTTGAGCGGCAAATGCAAACACATAGCTACAAATGCATTAGCAATGATGGCCTGAGAATGTGCTTCTCAACAGAGGCAACCTTTAGCCTGATTACAGGCTCAACACCAGTCCTTTTGAGAATGATTTTTAATGCCATCTCAGATGTGCAAAGGACTCATGAATACACAGATTCACTGCATCCACAAATAGCGCTGATGCAGAGAGGCTCTTCATGAGATGAGGCCAAAGAGGCTGCCATCTTCCAACAGGCTGGAGTGGTTTCCTGGCCTACTGCAAGGGTTGCAGATAAGTTCAATGAGCTGTAAGTGAATCTATATCTTATCAGGATATTAGGTCGAAAATGGTCTGAAATGTTTTTGCGGGCTGAAAAGCCTTCTAGGAAGTGTGTGGCATATAGACAATTAGCATGTCTTCCTTGAACTAAGCCTTTGTAATAGCTTGCATTGGCCTAAATGCTACAAGCTATAATTTTACAGAAGTCAGCAAAAAAGGTTTCCAATAAAGTGGGCTATACATGCTCGATACAATAATGTCAATACAACACACATATCATGAAACTACCTTACTGGCAGTAAACTGTAGCTTGACTGAATTATTTCCCCAAAAGCTGGTCAATAAATGTACATAACTGTGATTTGTGCCAAGATTGTGCTTACATTTCATTCAAAATATTTGACCAGGAGAACCCCGACTGCAAATTTGATTTACTTAATTTTACACCATGTGCTGTGTGTCACTAATTCAATGATTGGGATAAATGCAGAGACCAAATTTCCCTCACGAGATCAAAAGAGTATACATACTTATACTTATAGACCACATCATGTTTGCAACTCACTTCCTGTGAAGGCGATCCAGCGAGCATATTTGGTGGCCTCCCGTCGCCAGTGTGAGAGCACCAACAGACCGCAGGTTATGGTGAGGGAGACGATGCCCATGATGATGAAGAAGAGTGTGGTGACCCACTCCGGTGGGAGACTGGGAGGGATACAGGTCCGGTCTCGCCCGTGAATGGTCTGGCATTGCTGGACAAGGCCCACTGTCAGAGCACCTGTATGTTAATAACAGAGGTCCAGTTATCACCAAGTAAAGGAGAGAATTTTGCAATACACTGGAAATTAAACAACTATCAATACTTTACTAAAACGACAACCCATCCATTGGGATTTATCCAAAAAAAATTGTTTCCAATGTTTTACCAGGCAGTTGACAGGGCTTTACAAGTTCATATATACCTAGTCAAACTGATGTCAAAACAAGCCTCACATTTCCGTTGTCTTACACTTTAAATTCGTCAGAACTCAAGGTGCACTGGGCGTAGGATGTCATTAATTGTATTAGATGTATTAGATATTCTGCGGCAAAACATGATATGCCAAAGGCCATGTACCATGACACCATCATTTGTTCGCGCAATGACAGTGTTCTATCACACATTACTCCATAATCCTCTCTGCCACTCTGTAACGTCTTATTACAAATTGAGCACCTCTAAACAAAGAAGATAATAAAAAACAAGAGCACTACTCTGTAATTGTCATGCAGCTCCTGTGTTGATTGCTGCAATGTGACAACTAAGTCACAGTCAGCCACAGACTTCCATGTGGTTGCAAAAACAACCCATAGGAGACTTAACAAGCTACAAGCATACCATATAATGACAAGGTTATGCAATTCAAATTGCATTCGATAATTTCAAGAGCAATTATGCTCCAACTCATCATGTCTACAACTAAATCAGCAAAATTCTCTACATCAAAAGTCATCAGTACCTTATACATCCCTAGTGTATGGCAGTGTTATGTTTTCCAACAAATAGCATGACTAAGACCTAATAACCTCCCCAATGAGCTCACTTTTCCTGTTCCTATGTGAGCATCACAGTGGCACTCTTGGTAAGTGCGTATGGAAGGGAGGGCCCACGGCCCCTGCTATGGAGAGACTCCCCGGGGGATTTGACAAATGAGGGATGTGTGAGACAGACGGCTCCAGCTCGCCATCCCAGAAAGGGAGGAACTGGGAGAGAGGGACATCTTCCCGGGGACTCGAAAGACACAAGAGAGGCTTCCTCTGTGTGGCCAGGGGATGGGTGCGACAAAAAAAGATGAACAGCTGATTTTGTTAGCGGGAATTGAAAACAACACCCTGGCTTCAAAGCAGGAGGAGATTTGAAACCTGCGTCTTGACAAATGTATCTTCATTAATGGATTTATTACCGTTTTGCACTGACTATAACAGGCAAGAATTTGCACATGAACTTGAATATCTGAAGCAACACATTACATGGCAAGAGACCTTATCCATGCGTTTATGACTAATTCACAATGAAGGAAGTGGTGCAGACAATTCCGGTCTTTGATAACAGAGGCAAAACCACAGTGTAGTGAGACAGTTCAGTAGGTTACCGTCAAAACAAACTATAGCCTAACAACTCAGTCAGTGAGGTCCTGCACCAAATTATACAGAAGTTATGTCTTGGTCAACTCAGGGAACAGGCTACTTTGTGTGCAAAAACAAATAATACTGCTGAAGTAGGCAGACTGGAGTCTTTTGACAATGCAGTGCAAAGGATTCTACAGTTCAACCTGAACTGTCTTTACGTTGACAAAGTCCAACCTCATCAGATTTTCCACACAATTTGTATATAAGGTGGATATCTACCGGTGCATTAATGATAAACATACATGAATTCTATAAGGAGACAGTTTGTTTAGGGGGAGGATGTTGAACCCTTCAATAATGACTCCATCTATACACAGGAAATACTGGTCCACCCAGACACATTCTCTCCACACAACATCTAAGAATGTTGCTGTATCTGCGTCTTCCATGCTGACCTCACAGGACCATGTCTTTTTGTGAGGGGAACATTTTAAAAAATAAAAATTCAACTAAACTAAACATGTCCGTTCATTAATGTTTAATGTACAGATTATTAGAATTATTCTAAAGATGCTTTGTCAAGAGCCTCTTTAGAACTGCAGGCCAAATCCACATGCTTATCCTGGCAACAGAATAAGTTGTACGCCTTGTTCTCTGGCACTTTTTGGTAGATCATAAAAAATAAAAGAATTGGTCTCTGAAGCTGCAGAACAGCTGTACTTTCAGACATGTGTTTGTTTTCAGGAGATGAGTGGTGAGGAGGACAACACTCAGCTCAATCAGTGTCTGCAATCTATTAGCACCTATTCAGCTCAGGGCCACCTCCTGCTGATTTTAAACCTCACATCAGAATACCTGCATAATAACTGCCAGGCACGCCATCGCCCACCACAGACCACAAAACAAAACCCTTCCACCTGGCAAACTGCTGAACAACGACATACCTGGGTCTGCACCACCAGGGTGCTTAGTTTATAGGTTACAGCAAACAAATGCAGGTCTGCTTACCTTCCACAAGCTCTCTGGCCTACAATTACTTATTTTATAGTGTTTTGCTTACAGAACTCAGATCAAATACTTCTCCATCAAAGTGCAAAGGAGGCCGTTTCTCTTTCCTAAACAATGACCCAAAGGCTGCCTCACGGGACAGGAAAGTGCATCATGACAGTGTAAATTTCCAAAACAAATTCAGCACAGCATGTTTAGATTATCTTTGCCCGTGGAAAGAATATTCATCCCAGGGGTCTTCATTAGAAGTACCACAAAAGTCTCCACTGACCAACAATGGCGAATTAGCATTAAGCAAATTATACCACGGTGACCGGTTGGTTTCGAATGTGGGCCTAGCTGGTCTTCTTCACAAACACTTAACTATTTTCAAGATTTGGGGTCCATATTAGGTTAAGTAAGCACTAAATATGCTCTACACAGTCAGCCTGAAGTAGGCTGAATAAACACCAACTTAGCGCTTCCTTGTTACCTTTCTTAAAACAAACTATTCATTGAACGATGTCATCATCTTATTTATGAGAAACAAGAAATGCGTTCACACTGGGCTATCGGCTATAAGCTATTGAAAACCAAAACCACGCAAGTAGACCCATAAGTGCACTATTTTCGGCAAAATGCATCACGAATTAATCATTTTATTTCATGAAACAAAAAAAAGCACCCACTCCAGAAGAACACTGCCAGACAAGCAAAAGTGTGCTGCTTCACCTTCGCCATCGTGCCAACTTTAAATGTCGAATTTGTTGAGGTCTGACAAACTTCTACTGTAGCCTATGCAAATCAAAGTTTAGTTCAAACGGTACAGAGGTTAGTCCTAACGGGATAGGACAACTGATCGATGCATTATTCTTACCCTCTGCTTCCCCGGTGTTGATCCAGTCGGGATTTGCAATACTAGCGATGGCGAAAATATCGGCTGCGAGAAAGAGACATCCTGAGATAATGGTTAATTTATCCATTTCTCATTGCGTGCACGCCTGTATAAATTAAAGGGAGAGGTTGCCACAATCAAGTGAGCTTTTCAAATAGTCCGTTATGTCAGATTT
Organism: Alosa alosa; assembly: GCF_017589495.1. Taxonomy (NCBI): domain Eukaryota; kingdom Metazoa; phylum Chordata; class Actinopteri; order Clupeiformes; family Clupeidae; genus Alosa; species Alosa alosa. Next base: position 6,610,223 of record NC_063210.1, read on the forward strand.
TAGCACAGTCAGGGATTATATGTCTGTAGTTCTCCATCACTGGCCCCATGGTGCGAAGCAAAACAATGGCATAATCCTTTGACGAGGTAAAGAGCACATCAGAACCGTTTCTTTCGAACTTATATGCAGAACTTGGCCCTAAACGGGACAAATAATGTTTGTTCCTCTTGGGCAATACAGACTGAGACGTTCACCGAGCCCTGTACCCCACTGAAAGCTGAAAGTCCGCCGAATGTCGAATCTCTCACAGGGGCTCTTATGCAGCTGGTTATCCATTTCCTGTGCCCCTTGTTCCCCCATCACAACTCACGCATACAAGGTCCTCGTCGTTTAAAGGACGCATGTGAGCCTATTCGCCATTTGGTCTTCACTGAAGATGTGCTGCGTTCTTTGAAAAGAAAAAGAGACAGGAAGTAGATGTATTTCTTTGTATACTTCAGTAGCGTTGGTCCATCTTGTTTTATCGATGTGCAACACACACAGCTCATTGCAAGACATCAGCTGGAGAGCTACGCGTTTCTCAGACTTCCCCACAAGTACACATACATATGACCCCTGTTCTCGCGAGAGATCGGGGTCCTGTTGACTGATAGTTGGCTAGTCAGTTGCGTAGCTTGCATGAGGGGCGATGTTTTGATGACGCACCAACTACGATTGATAGCCATTCATTCAGTTTATGAAACTTAATAAAAATGTTAATAAATGACACTGGGAATAAACCCATGCATCACAGTGTATTGCAAGATTTCAGTTTCATCCAGAATTAGAAACAATTAATGGTTTAAGGTTGATTATCTCTAAGGGGACTCATTTATATGCTGGGCAAAGTGCAAAATCAGACTATTGGCAAAAAAACGTGTGCATGAACTAAGGGCATCATGTTGTGTGATACAGCTTTTAGCTGACCCTCTGATGTTTGTGCATCAGATCTTTCTCATGGTATTACATTTGCAAATAGTTTTTGCATAGTTATTAATCAAGCTTTAGTTAGATCTTGCCCAGCATTTAAATTAGGGGCCATAGATTTCTAAATCTATGAAATGTGTGTGTCTCTTATCTGTATCCTATTACTCTACATTTCGCAATAAAAATATCATAAAAAAAGAAAAAAAACTCTTCAAAACTCCAGTAGAGATTTTATTCATTTACATCAGCTATACAATCTTAAAGACCACAGATCCCTCTGCTCTCCACTTCCTTGTCCACATTACAAAAATAATACAACCATGAGGACTGATTGTTGACACAAATACAGTTATTTTGTTCAGACAATAGTTATTCTGTTTGAACAATGTGGCCGTGAGAATGAAAACCATTTTTGTTGCTTTTTACATGGGCTGAAGGACAGTTGTTTGCCATTCAGTTTATAAATATTAGGGAATAAAGGTTGCAGATTAAATTTCATCCACAAAGGGTGTGTTCGCCAAGTGTCCACTGGATGCCATTGATTTCTTGCCAGCAACAAATTTTTTCGCAGCCTGGGCAGAGACAGAAACAGAATTACACCAACATGAATAATCCAACCAAGTGAATCATTTGTGATAATGCAATATAAACACCAGCAGGATTCCACCCCAAAGCATTTCAGTAACCCTACTCATGTCCACACACGTGTTTAAAGATCATACTTACATTGACAACATCATTTGATGACACAGCATCAATTTTCTGGGACATTACTTCCGGGGTGTGGTAAGTGCCCTCTCCCAAGGCCTGAGTGCCGATGGCCTCCAACAAGCCCTCGGAGGTCTCCAGGGACATCAGATACTGGGCCTTCAGCTGATTCCTGCACGTAGACATGGTAACAAACACTCAATGGCATCATACCACTTCCACATAAACACCCGTCATGACATTAAACTGGTCATTCATCACAACTACAGGTGTTGTAATAAGATCAAATGAGTATTGGGCAAGATTCAAGGTTTATGTGTGTATATTACATAATATTTTCCAATGGCCTTTAATTGCTATGGAAAGGCAAAAGGTGCTACTGAGCAGCTTTGTCTGGCTGTGCATGTATTTAAATATTTTGTTTAGACCTAGATTTCTGGCCCATGCCTACAGCACAGGAGAGGTTTCAGCCTCTAGCCCATTGGGCCTGTATTTAAAAGCATTATGCCAATATCACAGCAATCCACTGCATTAAATAACACAATACAGAAGGATGCTGTTTATGATTTGACTTGTGACACTGTCCATTTATATCAAGTCCATTTTAAATGCAATTCTTTTGACAGTGGAAACTGGAAAGTGGTTTTAACCATGTATACTACCCATGGAGAAAGATACAGTAGATTAAAGATGCTTGACTTGGTGTGAGGGTGCAGTCAGTGGGAAGCTACACCAGGCGCGTAACTAAAGCGTTCCGTTCGCATTGCGTCTGCTGCAGCAATTAGCTTCCACTGTAATCAATGGAAGTAGCTACACCAGAAAAAAAAAAATAGACCATTCTTCTAAAATGGATTTTATGCATCGCGAACGGAACGCTTCAGTTACGTGGCCTGGTGTAGCTTCCCTGTCAGTGTTTATTATTGAAAGAAAAAAAAAAGACTTGCTTCTAGATCTAGTGACATAATAGTTATTAAATAACGGTCTTCACTTAACTGTCAGTCTTCTGTGCATGTGGTATCTTTTGTGTGACTGTAATGCATTTGTTTACAAAGTAGAAAGTGCATAGTGACATCAGGGGACAGTATTTATGGGTCTGTCCATAACGGAAGACAGCTGCCTCGCTGCCTAATGAGTTACTTGCCGTAGCAGGCATCAAGCATGCCATTCCCCGATACCAACAGCTGACTTAATCAGTGGGAGTTATAGTAGAGACGTTCTCAACAATCGTTAGTCGAAGGCAGCATGAAGGAATTATGTACGCTGCCTTCACAATTGAGTAAAATGAGGGCATCTTAGAAGGCAGAATTGTATACAAATATTTGATTCGGACATGCCTCGATGCCTCGATGCCACCTAATGCCACTTAAAAGATTTTTTTCCGTTTCAGACATGCCTTTGTTTCGTTAACTTTAAGCATTTCCATTTTTGACTACTACTTTACATCCCCTTTCAATAGTAATGAAACATCTACATGAAAACAATAAAGACGTGACCACCATCAGAAGACCTCGTTTTGGATCTTCTGCGAGTGTAGCAAATAGAGCAGTGTCGGCATTGGTATGGTATTATGGTATGGCTCTGCATGTGGATCACTGTTTGGTCAAGATAGGTTTTAAGCACCTAATGAAACCAAAATCATGCCTTTTGTAACTACTGATACAAGTTAGGTTTGTTTGTTTGAAAGTGCATATTTCAGTATTGCTTAAGACCCCGTTTACACGAAGGGAAAACGCAGATATTTCCTTGCGGTTTGGCCTCTTGTTTACACCAAAACCCCGTTTTTATTGCAGAAAACGATTATTTCTAAAACCTCCGGCCAAAGTGGAGATTTCTGATAACGCCGGTTATGTGCTGCCGTGTCAACAGGGATAAACGGCGTTTTAGCTTCTTAAACGTCACATTATGCGCCAGAAAATCCTTAACGTCAGGTGAGCGCCTGATGTTTACAATTTCTTTGGCTACTGATCAGGATCATCATGGATGCTGTTAAGGTGCTACTAATTTTTACTTTTGTCCAAACGCTTCTGGCCTGTTTGCATTTGCAACAACTGCTCTACATGGAGGAGCAGAGGCGAAGGATAAGCCTATTTCACAGTGTCCAGGTGTCCGGCCTCGTTGATGTTAATGATGCCTTAATTGGCAGGGTAAAACGTCTTCCTGCTTTTGTCTTTCCTGTGGACTTTTCTTTTGCTGTCTATGGGACAGTGCTGTTCCACAGGAAGTTGATTTACACAGCGGCCCCATCTTGTGAAATGGGCTAATCGCACAGAGGTCAGCATTTTTACTGCACGTGTTAGTCGTTGGTGTCGATTCTGAGGATTTTGATTGGCCAGCATGGCTTTATTCCTTCCCTACACTGCCACCCATAGGTTTGGCATAGTTATTATGGCACTCGACAGCGTATTTATGCGGGTTGATGTAAATGACGAGTTTTTTGAAAACAATGTTGTGTGCACGATGTTATTATTGAAAACGGAGGGGGGGAAATATTAGTTTCTCTAAATACCCGGCTATGTGTAAATGTGGCTAAGGGACTCACTTGGCACGGCTGATATCTTCTGCAGTCACGCCTCCTTCGGCCACAGCTTTAACCTGACCTAACGCTGCTTTGATCACCTGCAAAGAGAAGAACCAGACCATGTGTCAAGCATCACCAAATACAGAGATAACACTACAGACTACAAGCTATATGTTATATGGTGGGAACTGAACTTTTCTTTAGGTAACTGCTATTTAACTGTATAATCACAATGATATATCTCAACATACAGTATAACCTATATAAATATATGACATTTCAATGTCCACATAGTTGCCCTGCATCACTACAAACCAATAACTGATAACACTGAACCTCTGCTCTTTAAAATGAGGGGTTGATTTCAGCAGGAAACAGGGTCTCTTTGTTAAATACTCACATCACCAGCCTCAGCTGCCTGGGAAATGGTGAAGACTCCGAAGAGACCAGAGTCTGAGTAGTTCGCATTGAAAGCAGAAACCTGTATGGAAGCAGCAGAAAACATACTGAGTCATCATCTCCATAGCAAAAGATAGAGATAATAAAAACCAAGAGTGATTTGTGCCGTAATCGAGTAGCCCTACGCTCTACCACGCTTTCTGTCAGAATGAAAGGAGAACATTTATTTACAGTTATTCATTTAGCAGACGCTTTTATCCAAACTGACTTACACATGTCAATTATATTACAAGGGCAATTCTCCCAAGAGCAACTCGGGGGTTAAGTGGCTTGCTCAAGGGTACAGCGGTGGAAGCCGGGAATTGAACACACAACCTTTTCAGTCTACTGCATGCTAGCCCAGCTCCTTAGCCGCTACGCTACCACCTCCCGAAGAGAAAACAGAGGATAATCTCCATACATGTCAGGGAGGTTCACTCACATCAAAGGGACCAGCAGTGGCCTTGGAGACAGCCTGGGTCAGCTTGCTGGAGGTGTTGGATCCCCTCTTGACGTGGGGCCCAGCGCCCAGCACATGCTGCAGGACGCTGAAGGCCAGAGCCTCAGCGGAGCCCGTCGTGGCGCCCTCGCTCATCACTGCCGCGTGCACCAGGCTGCTGGTCCCGTGGTGCCTCATCTCGCCTGGAATACCGAGAACGGCAGAGTTGCCATAAATGCATTTCGGTTTATACTAGGTAAGTTATCATGGCTGTAAGGTTGAAATACATTATCTGCTGTTCTGAATGCAAGTTTCACAGGTCTGACCTCCTCGATACTGGGCCTTAGAGCCAGCAGTTCCCATTCCACTACGGATGTTCAGGAACTGCTCCCCAACCTGCTTCAGAATTGTATGGTCCACTCCTGCAAAAGGTAAAAAAATACACGTGTATGTCACAGGAGAAGCTATCGACAAAGCACTAAGCTAAATCTATGCCATCACTGGAACTTGATTCAAAGTTTCATTCAAATAATGCTCAGAGAATTGAATACAAAGCACAATAAATTCAGAACATGTTTATCCAGGTGTTTTAATCTACCCAAGAGAATCACTGTTTACATGCATGTGTTCACATGATAATTCTTCTTGGACCTTCTTGTAGTTGACACCAAACAATTCTCCTCTGTTTATCATCGCATATAGCCCACTGCATGCCAGATAAGGGGACATGATTAGACCCATGTCACATGACGTCGTCACCATGTTAAAGGGGTGTGGTTTAGGATTTTGGACATAGGACCTCATTTCCAAGTTAGCAAGTGTGATATTTATCAGTCGAGACCATTTTCAACACATATCCTCCAGTCCTTCTAGTTGCAGAGTTCGCAGGTGCTAAGCTAGCGCAAGTCATCAGTATGTGTTAGCCTGCCACTAAAAACAGTCTTACCCACTCCACAGTACAAACGAGGCAAATAAATTATAACGCCAGACTATCGATGTAAATGTTTGTGTTGATAGTTTTATTCCTAAAATTATTCTGTCCATGCATTTCAATGATCGCATTAAATTTTGAGGGACTAGTTTCTTAGCAGCAGCGGAATTATACTTGCTCCGGTTAGTAGTATTAGTAGTAGCCGAAAAGTAAACAGAAGCGCACTCCAATGGGTATACCTAGTAGTAGCCTTGGTTATATCAGTCCGCCGCTGCGTTGCTTAAAGGCCTACTACCAACTTCAGGGAACAAAGTATAACTATTGCAACGCGATGCGAGGGTAGTTGTATTTCTAACACTATTCTATCAACACAGACATTTACATCGATTGTCTGGAATTTGCCTCGGGTGTACTTTGAAGTGGGTCAGACTATTTTCGTGGCAGGCTAACACATACTGATGACTTGCGCTAGCCTAGGACCTGCAAACTCTGCAATTAGAAGGACTGGATGAAACGTGTTAAAAACGGTCTCCACTGATAAATATCACACTTGCTTACTTGGAAATGAGGTCCTATGTCCAAAATCCTGAACCACCCCTTTAACTAACTTCTACTGAAATTTCATGCTATCACTACCAGCAGTCCACTGTCAACAAACAGATCAATTAAAAATGCAGTGATTTTTTGTCACGTTTGCCAAGGTTTAGGGTTGAAGATGTAAACAGAGTCATAGAAATTCACTCTTCTACACCACAGTCTCCAGGAAGTACAAGGACAGAAAGACACTTTAGCCTGCCAAGGTATCATAACCCTTATCTAGAAATTGTGAAATGGGCTAATTGGTACCTGGATTTGTTGTGATTATGGGAAATCGGTCTAAATGAGAGGGAGGCCAGATGGATCTGCCCGAGCAAATTCAAAGCAATGTAACATTTGTCTGGTCTCCAGCTTAGTATCCCATAAGTACAGAAGGGCAACGTGATCACTTACCCAGTCCAACCAGAGCCATCCTGGCACTTGTGAAGTTGCTCTCAACAAACGCATGCATCTAGATAACAAAACAGGAAAATAGTCAATCTACAGTGACAAATGATGTCCATACAGCAAACATAGTGGGATAGGGAGCTTCGATCTCACCTCTTCTGAGGTAACCTTGCCCACCCGGTGGTCAGGGCAGTACAGGGAGTTGGACAGGTTATTTTTGTATGCAGCAGCATGAAGAGCTTCAATCACACCTATAGAAAATAAAAAGACAATAAGACCTTTTCAATCAGTGCCACTGGAAAAACATTATGAGTCAATCAACAGACAGACTCGAAGAAAACAAACCTATCTGTTGGGTCTGGGAAGCAAGGGCTTTATCTACTTTGACCCGTGGCGTAAGGTCAGACACCTCCCATGGGCGAAACTCTGGAGCAGTGGTCACATTGATCAGATACTCCATGACTGTGTCCCTGCAGGTGGACAAGTCAAAGATATTACACACAATTTTAACAACACTGTCTGAAAAAATTGTCAATTTATTAGAGAAATGGCTTAAGAGTCACAGGAAATGAGCTCACATGTGGTCTCTCAAGCAGTCCACAGAGTAGATCATGTTCTCTCTGGATGATGTCACACTAGAGGATAAAGACAGAGGAATCAACAAGTCAGGACTGGAGGTATAAACACAGACTCCTACAACCTTGTCAATTTTAACATCTTATGTCACGTCTCTCACATCTTAGTGGTATTTTTATATTAGCATTGGTATGAATCTTCCATTTCATGGTCCTCAAGTAACAAGTTTTAAAACCCTCAACCCTGGGGAGATGTGGGCTGGATCTCAATGTCTCCTCTTACGCACTCACACACTTTGATGCGCGTTCACATCAACTTTGTGAGGGCTTAGGGCTGTCCCACTGCAAAATTGTGAAGTGCTTGAAGGCTCACTCGCACCCTTTCTGGCACCCTTTCCATAAGTCGGCATCTATGCTAACACTTTACTCAAGGGAATTACCTATAATTCATTGAGTTGTGACGTGAAACACAGGGTTACCCAAAGGGAGACTGGAAGCATGAAAAAACATCAGTAAACAACTGCCATAAAACGGAAATGTGTTTGCAACACGTTTTTTGTATAGTCAATTTAATGATAGGTCACAGGTGCTGTCCAATTGCTGTTATTAGCGTTTGAACCCTTACACCCTCACAAACTTGATCACTTACGACAGATGTTAGTTAACTGTGTGAGGGTTCAGGGCTTAGACCTAAGGGGGGACATTGAGATTCAGCTATGTTGTGTGAAAGGCACTGCGACTTCTGTGACAACCAAATAAAGTGCCTCTGCAACATGAGGAGAAAAGTTACGACAAGAGCACAAGTCAGACTCACCCCAGGCTGCCACCCACGGCCTCCACGCCACGCGTAATCCTGAACGCAGAGGCACCCTTGGTGGTCTGAAATGCAAAGAAAAATACAAAACAAATCATGTGACAGTTAGCAAGACTTATTAAAACAGGAACACTAATCACATTCAGTATTTCATTTCACATTTGTTTAAAAGTTACCAGGTTGGCTGACAGGCGGAGCAAGTGAGTGACGCCAAGGTTGTCAGGGGTTTCATATCGACTGCCAGCCTTGATGAGCACACCAATCTTGGAAGCAGGGGAATAGTTCTCCAAGGAAGCAATCACCAAACCACTGGGCAATTTTGTGACCTTTGAAGAAACAACAGAAGCATTTTTAAAAAAAAAAACGCTCAAGGAGGTTATGAGATTACACAGCATCTCAGTAAAGTTTAGTCAAGTTTCAATCTTTCCTGAAAAGCAGGAGCCAATAAAGACAGGTATCACTTTTGATTTACTTATTGTTAAGTGCCTTACTTATGACTAGAGTCACTGAAGAAACCTATGGGAAGCTTCAGCATCTCAATTGCTATGCTGTGGCTAAACTCACATCACAACCATCTACACCAAAGGGAACATCTCTAGAAAAACACATTTGTACTGAGTTAGAACATGTCTACATATATGAAAAAAATTGACGATAAAGATGTATAACACACACACTGTGCATTTTGTACAGTTAGCAGTAGCAACAATGACTAATTGTGCTTCCACAACGCAAAGCCAGCCCATCCAAATTGCCCGTGCCCCACCCCACACATACATGGACATCCTGGAAAGAGTGGCTGGCACGTGGAGAAACCTTGAGGCCAGCCAAAGGCTCACTCAGAGACTGCTTGCCTCCCCTTGCCGCATAGAAGCGCCTCTGTGAAGAGAAAGAGAAATCAACACTCACTGACCTGGACTTCCTGCGGCCGAAACTTTACTTGCTTTGCGGCCGCCGCAAAGTCCACCTTGCGGGCAGCCTGGGCTGCATAAAGCCTCCTCTGCAAATCAGAAAAGGGAGAGGAGGTGACAGTGCGTCGAGATCACACCTCTAGAGGAGAGCGAGTGTGTGATGGGGAGCATAGGACGGGAGGGGAAAGGAGAGGCATCCTAGTCCTATCCCAATGCTCCGCAATTATAAATGTTTCATATGTGTGTGTTATAGTGATGGTTATGGTTCTTAACAGATGCTTTTGTCCAAAGCAGCTACTAATGCTCCAGCAATTTATTTGAGTGATGGTGGCTATTGGAGTGCCTCCACTGACTCAGTGGTGTTGAAAAGAAAATGAAAAGATGCTGTTTTTAAACACAGAGATTAGCCCAGACAATGAAGAACTGGAGAGTCTGGCTGCATTTGGCAAGAAATTGATAATGAGCATGAAATGGCAGGGATGAATTTCTGATATTTTGTGCTATTAGTGTAACAGTGAAAAAACTTCATCAACCAGACTAATAACAGAGCAATTTCTCCACACATAACATGCTAACATTGTTTGATCATATGTCACAAGACACAATTAACCAATTTACTTGTGAACTGGCGTTACCTGACTATTTATACTAGGTTTAGTAAAAGTTACCTGTTAACATGCTATGTCAACTGCTGTGTGTTCTGCTAATGTACATTTCATGCTCGTGTGTCGTTGAGCAGACTGCATTAATGGCAAGAGGTAGGCCTAAGTCTCTTCAATATCGGTCATCAATTCTATGTGTCTTAGTTATGTAGTGCAAACAGTTTCCAGATTGACATACTGCCACTATATTGACTCTTCATCAGTAATACTCCTGACTTCTGGCCTGTATAGACTATATGGCATGATTACAATAAGTTAGCTGCTAGTCTTGCAGGCTTTCACTTCATACACGAGTGTGAGTGGGAAAAGAACAGCAAGTTCCTTTCCCCTGTAAACTGGTTATAATATGGAGCGTTAACAAAGCAGTAACAATCAGGTTTCCGACTCAAGCCATTGATCTGAGTCTAAGTCTTGGCATCAAATTTAACTTAATGTACACATGTTTAGGTTCGTCTAGAAGGACATACGCTAACGTTAGCGTTAACATACCCTAGCAGTGCCCCGACAAACCCTGTCAAAACATTGTCATCATGGGCAGGGGTTAATGTTAACGTTAGTAATGAAAACCGAATAGCAAGCAAGCAAGCACGTTAGCGTTAGAGCAACCAGAAAATGTCCTGAGATGACCCATCTCCTAAAGACATTGACATTTACATTTAGTTCAGTCATCTACAATATGTCTAACTAGTACGGTTGGTGTTATATTTAAGATCAACAGACCAGACAAACTACCAAGAGTTGAGTTCATAAGTTAACCGAACATTAACGTTAGACGTCAGCTGAATATAATGACGTTTGTATTAGCTCTCATGTTAGCTGCTACCTAATCTATGTCGCTTGGGTTGATTACTCATAACTCAATACGGCATTATGCTGGTCAGGACAGCAAACACGACGCTTTGTTGCCGTTGCTCAAAGTATCCACCAATTAAGCCCAAGTATATCGACATCCGATAACGATGCCGTGATGCTGCGTTTACGTTACTCTGGCTAGAAGCTAGCTTAACCAGCCAAGGCCAAGCTGTCACGTATCTCTTCCGACATCATATGGAGGAGAAGGCCAGTGGATGAAAGCCAAACCCTGACTATGCACAGTCCGACAACGACAAAATGCTACACCGATTGGTGAAGAGTAGAAAAAGCCAAATATCTTACCGATAAGTGACTAATTCCCCGCAACCCCTTCATGCTCTCTCTCCTTCAGACCGAACTGGCACACACAATATGGCTGACCTACTAATGTCCTACCCAGACTTCCTAGCGCGCATTTTCTTCCTCTGTAGAAATGCTGACAAAGCTATTCTAGCAAGCTGCATACCGCCTCGTGTGTACTGGAGTGTTATGTGTATACATTGCATGTAAAATACACACACACACCGAAAACTTCAGCATATTTATATATTTAACTTATATTATTAAGAACAAATCATGATAAACTAATACCCTATGAAAGCTCAATGTTATCAAATACGTCAAACATCTCTGTAAGGAGACTCATGGGTAGCCTACTTCCGGCCCGGCAGGTCCATAGTTGAGCCTGCGCACCCCAGTGCAGAACACACGTGTTTTGGAGTGTATCGAAGTAGCATCACGTTCGTAGTGTCTGACACACTTTGAGTTCGAATCTTTTTGGAAATAGCTACAACGTGCAAAACTTTTTTTGTATACTCCACCAGAAGTCCTCCGTGAAGCATTCGCCGAGAGGACCACACATATTCGAGGATACAGCATACCAGCATTTAACTACTATCTAACAAAACATCTGCAATCATGGTGAGTGAATGAAGCCACACACTAGCATTAGCATTAACCAAACGTTTCTTACTCCGCAGAGCTGATTTTTCCAGGTAGGAAATCGATAGCTAGCTGGGCCATACACTTATTTTGGGGTACATAGTTAACGTTTATTTACAGTTTTTGACAAATAAATAAACATAATATTTAGAAATTTCGATCTAAGGCTCAGCTAATGTACGTAGCTAATGCTAGCTAAGGAATTTGGTTAACGTTATCCACGCACATGTGTTGAACCTCGTCCTCATCTATCGCTAAAATGTACGGTGTCGCGAAACATTGTAAGCACTTGTGGAATATGCTGAAATGTGATTTTGGTCGTGAGAGATGACTGTTGCGATTTTTTGTTTTGTTTTACAGACTGAGCCAGAAGTGAACCCTAAAGCCTACCCACTGGCAGATGCCACCATGTCCAAAACCATTTTGGACCTTGTACAACAAGCATCCAACTACAAACAACTGCGAAAAGGAGCTAACGAAGGTGGGTGTGCTAAGAGTGGTTGTTGTGATGCCAATGTCCCTGCTGGCAATTGAGTCACCATGTGTTGGTGAATTGTTAGCTGCTATGACCATAAAATCATTCAGTAAGTAAAACCAACTGGTCAAGCGTTTTTAATAATATGAGACTGGTGGTGTTTGGTTATCGATTATATTGTATTTAAAACAATTCCCCCCCCCCCTGCTCTCCTATAGCTACGAAAACCTTGAACCGTGGAATCTCCGAGTTCATTGTGATGGCAGCTGATGCAGAGCCACTGGAGATCATCCTTCACTTGCCACTGCTCTGTGAGGACAAAAATGTCCCCTACGTTTTTGTGAGGTCCAAGCAAGCTCTAGGACGAGCATGCGGAGTCTCCAGACCAGTGATAGCCACATCGGTGACTATCAAGGAGGGCTCTCAACTGAAGCCTCAGATCCAGTCTGTCCAAATGGCTATTGAAAGACTTCTGGTGTAACACCACCACCCACTTTTTGTTTTTTTTGTTTTAAGCTTGGCAAATGTTGCCATTGTGGAGACCATATGCCAATATCAAGTTTTACATTACTTTCAATGAATTATGTCTTTGTACATAGTTTTTTTTTTTTGTAATTGCATATTCTGTGTGATGTGTTCTTAAGCCAAAATAAAGTTTGGTGTACTGGATTTTTCTTGTTTGATGTTGTTTATGCTGCTCATCTTAGTATCTGTAAAACATTAAACCAAGAACAAACACGTTCGGTTGGTTTTGACTTAACACCAAGACATTTGTGTGCTTTACTTTTGGTATGGTACAGTATCTCTTCCCTCTGAGCCCCTTGCCCACTGATTATTGAGTATGGCTCAGTGATTGGGGTGAAGGTACACTTTAAAGATGCAAGGGCCTTGATCTATAAATCTGAACTTATTACCAGTTGAGTAAAAGTGATCGAGTCAGTGACTTCTAGGCCTATTTAATGGTCTGTACAGAAGTTGAGTAGTTACATCAACTCACTTGATAATGTCGCCACCTGCCGGTGTAGCTAGGAACGTGCGTTCCAATGAAATTTTTAGAAATATATATTTTTGCAAGAAAAGTATATGTGCATTTGTCTCCCAAGTTCCTTGTGCTCGGACATAGGTCTGTACACTTTTACATGCACGCCAGAAAGTTTTGCGTCCTCACCGGGACTTGTTCGCGTAGCCTACCGGAAATGTTTTTGCACGACACTGTAAGGTCTCCATATCCACTTGATCCCATTTAAGCACGGCATGTCTAGGAGATCGCTCCGTGTAAATGTGGCTATGATTTTACACACTAACACATACTAAAATAGATGTAAATTATTTGTGCGTTTGTTACTAAAGTCCAATAAAACTTTCTCAATCGCCACGCCTACTCGCTTCGGACTCGAGTTCAGTCAGCTAACGAAAAGACGGACATACACTCATGAACATGGCTGGTCTGCCTGTGTTGATCGGTAAAGAAGATGTTGCACGACTCCTCCGTTATAAAGACTTGCTTCCAAAACTGGAGGTTGCTCTTGGACAGTTTTCCAAACATGACATCTCTGAGGTGATCCAACCAGTCCGGACTGTGGTCCCTTTAACAAAACACAACGGGTATGACTCCTCCAGTCTGTGTTACATTATACACAAGGCCCACACATTTTCGACTTTGTATGTTCATGCTAATGCTGAATTTTGGGCCATAATTTAACAGATTCCTAGGATTAATGCCGGCATATATGGTTCACGAAGATATTTTATGCACAAAAATGGTGGCGTTCTATAACCGAGAACAGGGCTCAACTTTACCCTCTACCCAGGCCACGGTGTTGTTGTTTGATCCCGAAAGTGGTTGTGTTTTAGCGGTGAGTGGGATTTAACAGAAATTGGCATAAACTAAATTAAAATAACTGTTGAATAACTGTAGAACGAATGAATTGAGTTGATTATTCATAATGCCGTTGCATAATTTCTTTAGGCTAGAGCCCTTAACCTAAGCCACAGAACGGTCACTTTGTTACAAAGAAATAATGTATGCAAGTAAAACGTTGTAGGCCTATAATTTAATTGGAAATTCAATCTCAGTTATGATCTTCCTTGCAGGTAATGGATGGGGAGGTAATAACTGCTATGAGGACAGCTGCAGCATCAGCCATTTCTGCTAAAGTAAGTTTTTCTTTTCCTGAAGTTCAAAGTCAAAGTCAAAGTCTGCTTTATTGTCAATTTCTTCACATGTCAAGACATACAAAGAGATCGAAATTGCGTTTCCTACTATCCCACGGTGGAGACATATTTTACCAATTAGGTCCACAGACAAACATAACATTCAAGTAAACAATATAAAAATTAAAAATAAGAAGGCACATACAATGAAGAAATACAAGTTACTCCCAATACTGGTGTTAACAGTAAGCACAGCTATGGGAACTCTAAACTATTATTTCTGATTCAGTTTTCCATGCCAGTCCAATCAGAGGTGCTGTGTATCCTGGGCTCAGGCCACCAAGCTGTCAGCCACTATGACGTCTTCACAGAAGCATTTGCTTTTAAACAGGTTCAATTATTTCACAGTTCATTTGTTTATGTTACCAAACTAATACATCAACAGCTATAAGAGTATGAAGGAGAAATGGTAAACAAGAAAACAGAATCCATTAGGAAATATATATTTTTGGTCAATCAATTGTTGTATTGCATTTTGCATCCTCCTAATCTGTCATGTTCATCAATTGTGGAAAATGCTTTAAACAAAAACAGGAGTAGGCCTAATGTTTTCACATGACCACAGTGCAGGACATCATCCATCACAAATGAAGGTAAAAGTGAGAAATCATTTAATTAAGTCTGTCCTTTCAAAATAAAATGCTGTGGCACTCATACTGTCCCACACAGGTGCGTGTGTGGAGCCAGAGGAAGGAGAGTGCAGAGAGCTTTGCTAGTGCAGTCCAGGGTGCTGTGACAGTCTGCTCCTCTGCAAAAGAGGCGGTGGAGGGGGCCGATGTCATAATCACAGTCACTGGTGCCAGCCAGCCTGTCTTGTTCGGGGAGTGGGTCAAGCCTGGTGCCCATGTCGCTGGTAAGGCCCTGTGGGAACGTCAGTAATTTTACTAATCCCAGAGGGAAAGTTCCCCCAAAGCATCTTTATTTTAAGCATGGGTAGGTCCTCCAGGCCTGCTGCAGAGTACCTCTCTTAGCACTACTAACAACCTGACGTGCTTATTAATGTAGCACTTACCACTACCTTCCCTATCCTGACTATCCCTCCCTTTTCTTCGCTTGAACTGTTTTTATGCAAGTACAATACATTACATTTGGCTGACGTTTTTTTAACCAAAGCGACTTCGAACAAGGGAAACCATCAAGGTAGAGTATTATTAGTGCAGCAGTTGTGCAACTTCCATACAGTCAAGTGTCAGTTTAGTCAGGTGGTAAGTGCTAGAATTAGCAAGTCTAGTTGTAGGTAGTGCTACAAGAGGAGATACTCTCTAAAGAGGTGGGTCAGATAATCGGACCCAGAGAGGTGGTGTGAATAGCAAAGAGAGGGGGCCCCAGCACTGAGCCCTGGGGTACCCCTGTGGTGAGAAAGTGAGGTGCGGACAACTGTCCATGCCATGATACGTTGAACGAGCGCCCTGTATGATAGGATTCAAACCAGGAGAGAGCAGAGCCCAAGATGCCCATGTTTGAAAGTATTGAGAGAAGGATGCGGTGGTTAACCGTGTCAAAGGTAGCTGATAAGTCAAGCAGAATGAGGACTGATGGCCGTGCAGTCGCCCTGGCTTCTTTTAAGGCTTCTATCAGAGACAACAGAGCTGTTTCAGTCACTCTTGAAAACAGATTGGTTTGGATCAAGAAGGTTGTTCCGTGAGAGGAATTCAGAGACCTGTTTGGAGACCGCCCGTTCGATAGCTTTGGATAGGAAGGGTAGAAGTGAGACAGGATGATAGTTCTCAACTTGAGCAGGGTTGAGATATGGTTACTTAAGTAATGTATTTCCAGAGTAGCTTTGAATGCTCTGGGAAATGTGCCAGAGGTTAGCGAAGCATTGATCACAAGTGTGATAGCTGATGTGATCATAGTAGGCTACTTATTGCGACTCTAACAATAACCTAGTGGCACTTGTACCTTTGTTTTACCTTTTATTGTTGTAAGTCACTTCGGATAAATGTGTCAGCTAAATGTAAAATGCTGCAAGTTAGTTCATTAAAGATCTGAGTGTACTGAACAAAGATTACCACAACAGACTGTGTTAAGCGTGTTTTTCTGTGTGTCTTTGTAAATGGTGCAGCGGTGGGTGCCTGCAGCCCTGGTTGGAGGGAGCTGGACGACGTGTTGATGAAGAAGGCCGTGGTGTATGCAGACAGCCGAGAGGGAGCGATGAAGGAATCCGGAGACATCATCCTCTCTGGGGTAACATATTTTGTTTTATTTTGTAAGTATATTTTTTGGGGCTTTTTATGCCTTTAATGACAGGACAGTGAAGAATGACAGGAAGTGAGTGGGAGAGAGTCGGGGTGGGATCCGGAAAGGACCATGGGACGGGAATCGAACCCGGGTCGCCGGCATACGGTGCAGGTGCCCCAGCCAGTTGCGCCACAGCTGGGGCCGTTGTTTTATTTTGTTAAGAGCCATTACTGCCACGTGTTACCGATCCACCGTTCGAGGGTACATCAATATTTGGTATTGTAAGTCTTCTAGATTGTTATGGTGTGTTGGACTTGTTTATACAATGATTGAATATCCTTATGGGTACCCATGAATAAACAGTGATGTCGCATCAGGGTTCAATTCATGTTAACTGAAGTCCTTTGGAAACAGGAAACTAGGCAATATTTGAGATGAATTTGTTTTCTTTTGTGTTGTGTATAAGAACAATATCATCATATTTACATCCCAGCGTTCTTCTGTAAACATTGTGTGTCTCCATCCGCAGGCCCAAGTATTTGCTGAGATTGGGGAGGTCATCAACGGAACAGCACCAGGCCACCGTGAGAAGACCACAGTGTACAAGTCTCTGGGTAAACTCCATTTCTCACAGACTACAAACACAGCCAAAGCATTTTTCCATTTGCATAGGGAGCAGGTGAGGGACAACCACAGGTGACTCAAACGGTTTGATACGACGGTAATAACCCTAATAGTGCATTTGTGTGGGGTTTTGATATTTGCCATTTGGGGTTAAAATAAGCCCCAACTGGGATTTTGTCTGTTTTTAGTGTTCTCATCCCAGTTGGTGAGACCTGATCCGATGTCTCCTGCTCATACTAAAATAGACTAATCATAGACTAATCAAATTTTTCACAAACTTGTGTCATTCATAATTGTCCACGGCTTCATATACAATTATATTGCTCTATTTAAATATTACAATGTATAAGTAAGTACATATTATCACATACCATTTGCCACTCTTGCCCAACTGACCTGAAACCTTGGTAATCAAAAGAACCAACGCTAATTAAACTGCTCAGGTCTAATCTAATTAACTGTGTGTTCTAGGGATGGGGATTCAGGACGCGGTGTCTGCCAAGCTGGTGTATGACCAATGGAAGAGTCAGGGGGGGGACCCTGGCGTCACTCATCAGTGAAAAAATCACCACTATAGGTGTTTTTTTGGAGTCCATTCCTTTCAGTAATTTTGCCATAGATCTCTGAAGTTCGCCAAAAAAAAGCTACAATCTTTGCCCGTATCTAGACACTTTTGCCCTCTGCCTTCTAGTGGACACTGTGACCTTCGGTACGTCAAGATGGCAAACTTTGATTTTTTTGCTACCTACCCTAGAACTGACTTGCAATACAAGATAGGTAGTTAGCTTCAATTCTTATATGGTCAAAGATGGCAGCTTAGGTTCCTTTTTGTAGGTGAACTTCAGAGGTCTATGGGACATCCATCAGAAAGCACTGCTTTTCTATTGGCGTTTTGGAATGTGTGGGTCTGTGCATCGCCTTACTATGGTCACCCGACCAAGACACACATACAGCCCAGACAGGTAAACTGCACTGTTGGTAGCCATCTCTGTTTGTACTTGCTCTCAGCAATCCAATTAAAACGGTTAATGCCTGTGATTCTTGATCGTTCTTTAATCTGGCTCTTATTCTGAGGGTAATGACTCCAGACCCAGCCTGGAGCCGTGTATCTGTTATGTACTAAGCCACAAATATGTCTAATATTATTAATAGACCAAATTCTGCATTTACAGGTGATACAAAATGCAGCAGCTAGGATTCTAACAAAAACTAAAAGAACTGACCACATTACTCCAATTCTTAAGTCCTTGCACTGGCTTCCAGTAAGTCACAGAATTGACTTTAAAGCACTATTGCTTGTTTATAAATCAGTAAATGGAGCAGGACCTAAATACTTGTCAGACATGCTTCAGCAGTACACACCTTCTGAAATTCTGAAAAAATTACCAGGTGTACCTATGTTACCCAGGAGACACACTGTAAAATTACTCTTATGTAAGATCAATACTTTCCAAGATACAGCCAGTTTTACAGGGGGAGGGGGGTGTCGATTTTGTTCGGCTCTTTTTTTGTCAAAGTTCACAAGCCCACAGCACAAGAACTAAACCATGTAGGAGGCTCAAATTTTGCATGCTGGTACATAAATAGGAATAGTATGTAGTTCCACCCTGAACATGGGCAAAATGCACCATTGACATCAATATGTTTTGTATAGAGCTACCACAGGTTACTCTATACAACCACAGGTGGCAGTGTGGTGACTCTATATAAAACATATTGATGTCAATGGGGCATTTTGCCCATGTTCAGGGTGGAAAATAAAAAAGAAAAATTTGAATAAGACAAGTCAAATTGGTGTTTTCAAAAAGAAGGGATCATTGAGAATAAGGAAAAACATATTTAAAAAATCTTTCTATATTCCCACAAGGTGTTTGGGTGCTCTGAAAATGATAACCAAAATGATGTTTCAGACTTGTGAGGTCTGCTGTTCACACCATGAAGGGATTTATTTTCTGTTCATTGCTTTTTGTGAGAGTGTTTCTACTTATCTCAGTAAGGAAAATAAATCAAGAGCCTATGTTGAGTACAAATATGTCTTCTGAAGGCTTAAACAGAGCCCAGCCAAAAACTCCCATAAAATTTGTATCAACTTTGAGAGGCAGCTATGACCATGCAGGATTATCCAGACCAAACGTGACGATTTTGCTACATACTATTCCTATTTATGTACCACCATGCAAAATTTGAGCCTCCTACATGGTTTAGTTCTTGCGCTGTGGGCTTGTGAACTTTGACAAAAAAAAGAGGCTGGACAAAATCGACACCGCCTCCCCCTGTAAAACTGGCTGTATCTTGGAAAGTATTGATCTTACATAATAATAATAATAATGGTTGAACTGACGTGGAATGACCCTGCTAGTAAAACCTACAGTTAGAACTAAACATGGTGAAGCAGCTTTTAGCTGCTATGCGGCTCAGCTGTGGAACCAACTTTCGGATGACATCAAAAAAAGCCCCAACTGTAGCCAGTTTTAAATCTAGACTTAAGACCAAACTGTTCTCAGATGCTTTCTGCTAACTGTGCCGAAGTTATAAATTCTGAATCTGCCTTGATAATTATTCTACCTTGTCTTTTATTACTTTTTTTTACTACTTTTGCCTTTGTTTTTGCTTACTAATTATTCTTTATTTTTAAATGATTTTACCTTGTGTTTTATGTTTTCTTTTTTTTATGATCTTTACCTTTTAACTATTCTTTGACTATATTGCCCTTCTATGCTTTTATTTGTTATTATTGTTTGGTTTTATGTAAAGCACATTGAATGACCTCTGTGTTGATGAAATGCGCTATATAAATAAACTTGACTTGAATTTAAAATCAATCGTAAATCATTTGAAGTATGTTTCAGCTCTGCAGAGTGATAAACTTTTTTTTGTACAATTGTTGAAAGGAAACTGCAGAGTTGGTTAATCATTTTAAACATAAGTCATGGATTATGTATGCCTGGTATATAGTGGAAATAAAACATGTAATAGCTAAACAGACTTTAGATGCATTTATTTGTATTTGAAAAATAAAACAAGACAAATGTGTAATGATGTACTCAAAATTAAACCCAAATATATGACTGAAAACATGTGGTGGCCTATACCATTTCAAGTTCAAGAGTGGCAGGTCCATCTGAAACTGAAATTCATTGCATTCAGCAACATCTTATTTCAAGCCACTGGCTGCCTGGCAAAAAGAAAATCCAGCACAAACCAACCTCAAAGGCCCACCAGATTTGTTCTTTTTACAGATACAGTAGTGGTTAGGGTATTTTATTGACTAATGTATATGGGACCATTTAAAGCTATATTTTAAAAGGGAACAAAGACGACATGGTCAGTTACAATTTCTATGTCAGAGGTATTGGTTAATACATTGTTCGTAGCTTCAACAGAAATACAGTAATAGCTTTGTTAAAGGAAAATGGACCAAATTTACATCATGATACCTGTAGTACACAGCATTATAAAACATACTTGGAGCTGCATAATTACACATTTACTGGTGGTGGGGGTTGGGCTGGAACTATTGAGGACACAGGTACGGGTCCTGGGACAAAATTTAGATACCTTTCCACAGAGAACACAAGGAATCTCTATTGATCAGTACTAAAACATACACCACACCATGACACGCAGAATCCTCCATTTTGCCCAATCTGCCAAAAGGGCCCGTAGAACTAAAAATGGATACTTGCCTGATCATTGCATAACCTATTACATCCGCAGATCTGTAATCAAGATGACCGCTGTAACAGGTTCTGTATGAAATACTGTATGCCCTCCATATGCGCATTATAGGTAAGCTACACTAGAAGTCTAGAGGCAGGGTAGCTGAAGCACAGGGATGGCTGAGCAATATTCGCAACAATTTTGCTGACATGGCTGATATAGCAGTGACAACTACACAGTATATATAATCTAAGATCATTTGATTCACAATATATAGCGTTTCAAGGTGAACTGTCTAAAATGATCGTCAGTCTAGCACATTTTTTTCAGCTACAACTTTTAAAAGTAATGAATTACTACACTTAATTATCTCTTCTCGTTTGAAACCGTTCTTTTTGAGATAGCAAATAATTCATATTATATAGGTGTAAACCCTTAAAAAAACAATTAAAGGACTTAGTGTATGCAGATTTCAAGTGAAATCTATCATCTGCAGATTGAATTTTGGCAAACCTCCATTACTACTCAGTTGCAGACTGTAAACAAAATATATGGGCTCTCAGGGGGAGAGAATAAAAAAAGGAGTATTTATGTTACCTTTTGAAATTAAAAACAAAAGAAAGAAAGTTGTTAGAAGGCAGCAGGAATTTCTTAGTGTACGGGAAATATGTGGCTGGAAGCGTCCCTCCCCGGCCTTCTCCAAGAGCCCACCATTAATTCTAGGGTCTTAGGAATAGAAGTCGATTGGATATAAGTAGTACTAATTACAATACGAGAGAGAATGACATATCAGTATGCATATGGTGCGTCGTCTCTCGTCTTCCCGAGACAACTTTGCACGAACTCCTCTCCTCTTCACCACCTTCTCCTCCTCCTCCCTCCCCCCTCCCCTTGCGCCATCCCAGGTGAGCTCAGATTGCAGCCGGTTCGTTTCTGTGCATGTCGGGATTTAGAGTAGCGAGCACTTCCTCTTCCTCTTCTTGACGGGCGGCGGGCACAGTACTGCCCGGATGGCTTCGTCGAACACCGTCTTAAGGCCACGCTGTGTCAAGGCTGAGCACTCGAGGTACTTCACTGCACCTGTGGAGGTGAGTCACAAGTCATGAGACCCAACATTCCAGAATGCTACGACATTTGACCTCTGCGTCTACTTGTCCAGCAGCATATACAGACACACACAGATAAGATTTATGTATATGTGAATGTAAATCTATCTATTTGAATTAATTATCAACAGAAGATTATGTTTTCTAATTAATTGAATGCAATTTCCACTGACTGTAAAACCAAAGTTCAGTGGCCATATATGGTTTATCTGTGGTACTAACTGACACTTACCAATTTCTTTGGCCATAGCAAGGCCTTGTGGGTAAGTGATGGGAGTGAGCTTCTTCTCCTTCAGCTTCTCGATAGTGTCCTTGTCGTCCCTCAGATCGAGCTTGGTCCCCACCAGGATGATCGGAGTGTTCGGGCAATGATGTCTGACCTCTGGGTACCACTGAGTAGTAATAACAGCAGACACGCTCACACGATTGTTTCGTTTCAAACTCTATAACAAACACTCAGACTTGAAATCCCTTTTTCCATTCTCTTCCCACAACATCCTAAAGGGAGAAATCCCCACGCAGTAATTTAGAGCACAAACCACCTGCACAAGATGTTTATCTGTGAGGGAAACTGGAGAACACAGACTTCCTCCTGGACCACAGCCAAATTAACTGTGTCTCTGCAGCTTTGTAATCACCTGGCACACATAAACCAGGGATCTAGACAACCCCACCCCCTCTCTTGTAGAACTCCACACCATGACATCTTTACCTCTATAAAGGCTACAAAGATCATAGTCATCAACACCACTGTGCTATGGACATCTTTAAATAGGCCTTAATGGTGAAACTGATGAATTATAGATGTGATAGCTTGATATCAGAACTCTCATAACCAGTTTCTACCTTTATAGACCTGCAGTGGTGAAATGCTGTATTGGTGTATTGCTTACCTTAGCACGGACGTTTTCAAAGGAGGCAGGACTCACAAGCGAGAAGCAAATCAAGAACACATCCTGTACAGGAAAGAAAAAGTAAATAAATTCAGCACATTTAAATACGCCCAATGGAGGATATGTTGGATAAGCCCCATAGGACTTCCACTAATGAGTGCTAGTCAACTCTAGCCCCGATACTGCCATGCCAATTGTAGAAGCATAGTCCCTAATTGTATTACATAACCCATTGTATTTGCAGTCAATGACTACTGAGTCATGAATGGTGCAGGCAACTATTTGGGAACAATGTTGGTGTGGACACTGAGCCACTCTCACTTTGACACTGGAGGACAGAGAGCAGTCTGTGGCAGTGACTCAAAGGACAAACAAGGCAGTCTTTCACTTCCTCAACTCTAAATAAGCATGCTTGACATTATCAGGGTCAATGGACACCGCGCTGAACTCTTCAGACCATAAAACATGCATGAATAAATGGCAATCTATGGACACCACTAATTTGGGGGAAGTAAACAATTTGTATACACCAACCTGAACAGAAACAATAAACAGAGTTTAGATGTCCAATTGATTAAATCCATTTCCATGTTACTCCTTCATTCAGTCCATAATTTCTTTAATTTCACATAATCTCCCCGTTTCTCTTGCTTGGAATTAAATAAACTGTCTTTCCAGAAAGTAGAAAGATAAGGATCAGTCATTGCCTCACCGTTTGAGGATAGGAGAGGGGACGGAGCCTATCATAGTCCTCCTGTCCAGCTGTATCCCAAAGGCCCAAATTCACCGGCTTTCCATCAACCATTACATTGGCCGAGTAGTTGTCGAACCTAAGGGGATATAGGGCATTGGGTTATTTTAATTGTTCAAAGTCTGGTGCCATGTTTTAGCACATAGGCTAGCTTCTACTAGTAGTATACTCACACTGTGGGGATGTACTCCCCAGGGAAGGCGTTGGTGGTGTAGCTGATCAGAAGACATGTTTTACCCACCGCACTGACATGGAAAGGAAGAGATACCGGTTATCATAAAGCGTTTACTCTTTAACAGTAATTAACAGTGACAAAAAAAACCTTGCAGTGAAAAGTGACACGCAAAGGCAATAACCATTTCAACTTGACCCTCTTCAGGCACGCAAACAGATGTTTCACAATAACCCCAGACAACTTCCTCATACACAAAGAGGAAAGCATCACTCCTAAAATAATGATGGAACTTTTGTATCAGAAATAGCAACATGGTCACATGTATCAGTAAACAGCATTATGAAGACCCTTACAAGACCAGTAAAACAAGAATACTTCCAATTTCTCAACAACAGTACACACATAATGAACAATGGAACAAACAGCTGGACAACAAAAATGTCTTCATAGATATGAATGGGAAGTAACACCTTTAACCACTTTGACCTACTTAAGCCAATTCCAGCCTATAATCAGTGGCTGACTCAAGGCGGCCTTACCCATGCCTTCCCTTAAGACTTGTGTCTGTGGGTAGCTTTGTGTAACAATGTAAGACAGCATAGTCATTAGTCAATAAGGAAACATGGTGCCAGCCTTGCAGGATAATGGAATTGTTTTGCTGATAAAATAAAGAAATACGTTCAAAATATATCTGTAATGTGATTGCCTAGAGTGGTGCATATTTTTGGAGGGGCTTAAAATACATCCACGCTTGAATCGACATCAAGGTCTACAACAAAACAACAAAAAAACAGGGGGGGGGCACCAAATAAAACACGTCATCCATAAAATGTTTGTAACGTTAGGCGGACCCACGAGAAGCATGACTTCATGTTAAACGAAACTGGCAACAAAAGCGACATGCCTATTTTACCATTTCTTTTCCAGGGTCCCACCCTGGATCAGGCCAAGGAATAACTCAAAGCCAATTTAGAACAAGCTGCGCCCAAAACATGACAATTATCTGTTTTGGTACCGTTACAAACAAAATATTGTGGACTGCATGACTTGCTAGGGAACAATAAGACGTAACCAAGACTGACAACGCTAACCTTCCTTGAGGAAAATGTATCATTAACTTAACGTTAGCTAACGTTATGTTTATGTGAAGCCCAACAGTCTAAAGAGTAAATTGATGGCTAACCTGTCTTTACAAACCACAGTGATCACGCGTTTCAGATCAACAACTGGCATAAAAAAATATAGTTTATCTGGACAACAACCATACTGTGACAAACTGATTCTTAAGATATAACGTTAGCTGACGAGAACGAACAAAAGTGGCATAAGAAGGAATGCGGAACATACCGACACAAGTTACCATCGGCTTCAATGAGTTAAGTTAGCAAACGTTAGCAAAGACTCAACAAAGTCAGTCGGTACTGCAACACAGTTGGCTAATGTTAGCTAGTAAGCAAGCTATGCTAAACGAGCTTGGAAGACTGCGGCAACACAGCATCATCTAATATTTGAACAAAACAACACCACTGTACATGTACAAACTCTACAGGACATGTGCGAGGATTTAAAACAAGAAAAAAAACTTACCCGTCTCCCACGACCACACACTTTATGGCCTGCATCTGTGCGCTGCGTTCTTTTGACGCGGAGTTAGCTAACTAGCTAGCAAGCCAGCTAATGTAGCCTCTTAGAGCTAAGTAGTAAAACCACCCTTTGTTGATTTAACTTGTTTTCCCAACGAGAAAAACAAGGATCGCTGTTATTATAAAGTGATCCAGCCACAAGACAATTATCAGCTGAAAATTCCCCAAACCTAGTGCCCTTAGACCAACTTGATCAGAGAAATTCTGAAGTTGTTAAACAAACAGCCACCACCCAAAAAATCTCTGGTCCTGAGCTAGGAAAAACGCCCTCGAACTCAGACAACGGAAACTGTAGTTCCAATTCCAGGCGAGTCATTTCCGGTCTCACCCGCTCGTTCTCTACAAGTGTCTTTGCAGGATATTTCAGGAAATGTCCAAATGTTGTGAATCACTGCCCTCTGTTGGTTGTCTACGATAAACACCCGCAGCGTGTTTGTTACGAATGCAGAGTGTTCAGTGATGCGCACTTCATTAGAAATTACCACTTCATCAAATAAAGGTGGTATCGCAGCACTTTTTATACAAACTTATTTTTATTTGATTAATCCTCATAAAATGTCAACACGTAAACTAAAGTTACTGTTTTGTTTTTCTTGACCACTAGAGGACAACATTATCATAGAAATTAGGGTGGCTTGGCTCCATGTACACATTCAAAGTATTTTATCTATTCATATGACCTTTAAATTACTTTTACAGAAAACAAGCTGATGTAGCACATTTAGTCAGACAGTTTGGTGATCTCATCTCGCCACAGTAAAATAATTATTAAGAGATCTCTCAACTGCTGACACCATAAATCTAGTAGGCTATGTCCCATCCAGTTAAACTGAAGTTGTATGAAACTGCCCCCACACACACACACACACACCACCCCCCTTTGACCATTTAACATCCTCTCCTCAATCTCCGCCTTTCTATGACTAAAGATAATTAATCACTGTTGCTATGGTAACTGCAATCCGCAACCACCACCACCCCGCCCCTGGCCATGCCCTGAACTGTAAATAGAGGATTAAATGGAGGGGGATTTTGGTAGGGAAACATTTTAATAGGATAAACAGTATTAAGTTAGGGGACACAAACAGAGAAAAATAAAGAATGGATAAGCACACTTACTTAGCTGTATAGACACGAAGGGGTCAAGCCCAGAGAACCAGAAGTGTGAGTTTAGTTTAAAGATGTGTGAGACCACCACCATACTATATGACATTGTAGCCTACATCTAGACTCATAAGTTACTGAATGAGATTAATATTTTTGAATTACTATAGAGCACACACACACACACAATTTTTGTGTTAGGCCTACTTTTAAAAACGACTCTCTGTAAATACTGCATTTTATACATGTTTCTTTAGATTGACATAGGCTATCCAAGTTAATCATTTTGGTAAATTCAGTTGAATACACAGTTACTTCTGTTTGTCTAAATGGCATAAGGCAACAGGAAGTGCAGCATGCAAATCAGACATATCAGTAAAGTAAAACAGTTGGCCTCCTGGAGCAGAACAAATCTCTGTACAGCAACTACTGGTTTCTTATCACTCAGTGATTTTCACCCTGTTTAATTTGTTTAACAGATAGGTGTTATGAAACTGTCGGAGGGGTGCAGATGTGTGCGTACGTGTCTGCATGTGGGTGTGTGTGGTGTGTGTGTGTGTCTGTCTCTCTCTCTCTCTCTTTCTGTGTGTGTGTGTGTGTGTGTGTGTGTGTGTGTGTGTGTGTGTGTGTGTGCATAGTCAGTGGGAGGGTTGTCCAGTACGTGTGCAAATGTCCACCAAAAGGAAATAGCCGCTGTGTCCCTGTGGCAGGATGCAGTCTGTCAGAACGTAAGTACTGGGGGTCAAAGCGTTCCCATCTCCCACCTCATCATCCCTCCTACACGCTGAGACAAAGCAGTGTGGAGCATGGTGTACATGTACATGCGGGAGGGCAGGAAGCCATTTCCAATGTTTCTCTTGTCATCTCCTGTGCAGTAAGGTGTTGGCACCCCTCCCTCTTACGCCATGTGCGATCAATACATGTGTCTCTAGGGAAATAGGAGACATCCATCTCTGAAATCACACCAGAGATAACATGGGTCATCTGGGATGCTTGTAATGGGTTTCTAAGATAATTTAACAGGATCTGTCATCCACATCAAGAGTTCATCCACATCCACATCAGAACCATACACAACAAGAGTTTGCCATTTTAGCACAACTACTGCATGTAGGAGCTAGCAGAAGAATATCAGTGAAATTTATGTTTAATCTAATGACGTTTTAGGATGACGTGTCCATCAAATGTTTTGTCCATCAAAATTATTATTATCATTTTTCATATCCTGACCTGGTCAGTAAAGTCAAATCGCTCAACTTGCCATTAAGAAAAAAGAATACAAATGTAACTGTGAGATTGCATCCTTTTGAGGTGTTGATGAATGTGTGTGGCAGCCTTTGCTGTAATAGTGTTTTTGATGTTTTTGAAGCCTATTGTGGTTTGAGAAAGCAATTAGGACTGCTACAGTTAGCACAGCTCTAAAGTGAAGTAATATGAGTGAATTCTTGTTGTAATATCCAGTAGGAACCAGAATGGGCAGCCTCCTCTGGTCAAAATATGATGTAAAAGGTTCACTCATTTACTCAGCTTATTTGTTTCAGGGTCATATCCCACTGAAAGGAAGGAGGAGGTTCCACACATGCTCATTTCCTCCTGTTCCTCTGTCCTCTGAAACTATTTCACCCAGCTCCTCATAGGAAGTTGGGACTCAGTGGACATGTACATATTATGCGTGCATGAGTTGAAAGAGGAAGGCTACAATAGACGTGGGGGGGCCCACAAATTTCCATAGTTCCACTGTTTCATATCCAATAGTTCTCTTGTCACAATTTCTTTTTATTGCGGCCTGTCTGTGATTTAATGTCAAATTCCAGGAAAGGATAGAGTGATTCATAATTTATTAATTAACCAATGACTGTTAAATTCCTGCTATATACGTATCCACAGCACATACTGTAACTCATCACACATCTCATATGTCATCTCAGAAGTGCTGTGTAATCATCAGATTACCCCATAAGATTATTAATATCACCCTACTGAGTGAGATTCTCCATACTTCTGTATAAGCTGAGGTCTCCTCTACAGGGGCATCTCCATGACTGAGCTAGACGGATGCTCCTATGGTTATGACATATTGACACACAATAGCTGAAGATGTTTTGTTTAAAACGAGGGCAATAGAGGCAGACAGACAGGGCATCTTGACACATGGCCATACAGTCTGGCACAAAGGGCTCCATCTCTGCCCAGACGCAGGAGCGAGCGCGAGGCTGGATGAAAGAGCTCTCTAGTGGGGGGTGGGGCTGGGGAGTCCTGGGGACCTCCAGTGCCCAGGAAGACAGGCAGATGACTATTTGCATACGCAACGTCTGCGCAGCCCCGGCCACTGTGTGTTAACTCAGTCAAACCCCCATGCCTGATGCCGCACTGTGACAGACATATGTTGCCCCAGGGAAGGGTGGTGTTGGGGGGGGGGGGTTGGGGGGGCTCGCCTGTTATGCCTCCAGTGGATGTGTAAGTGCAGCCAAGCAAAGGGACTTTTGCCTGCCTGTCCCTGCCCATCACTCATCACTGTATTCCCCTTGGAATTACTGTAACTGAAGGCATGTGTCTACTGCTATATGAGTTAAGCGCTAAACCATTTATTTTCAATGAATCTTCTTTTCATTTGGTCTAAAGACTATACAGGTGAATAATGTTTTATAATCTTTTATTATAATCTGTTATTATCTGGTTGTTGCTCTTAAATATTAAGCCATAGGTATTTATGTGAATCAATAATATTTAGCTGGCTCTTTGGAAAAAAGACTAAAAGTGGCAGACCTTTCCTGAGCTCAACCGGATATCTGCTCTGCTCCCCCTCACAGGAAATCAATCCCACCTCGTAGCCCCCCCATTTCCCCTTTTCTCCCCATTCCCCCAGCCCGCCCTACACTCCCCAGTCCCCACTTATTGCCTGATCGCGGCATGCACACTCTTCCTCTGAACATCAGTTGCATTTTCTCCCTTTCCTGTATGTGCATGTAGACTCCAGTTCAACAACTGTGAGAGGGGTCCTCTATGATTCACACATGAGCCACCGTTGAGTTATAATACTGCATATCAATAGCCCCATTTGCTTCATGTTATTGGATCTACTGAATTAATCATTTAGAAAGACTTTACAAGGAATCTGGTTTAGAAATATATCAACCCCTTTTTGGTCTCTTCAGACAATTTGTTTATTGCTGTTCATGGCTGTTGTTATGGAGCCTATCATAATATTGACAGATTGTGTTGAAATCTGGTGTTTGTCACTGTGAGTTTTACAGTGATTTTATGTTGCATATACTTAATCACCCTCCTGACCAGAGCTCCTCACGTAACACGTTTTCCACTCTGCGCTTTTGCAACACAGCATTTGTAAATTCATGCAAACGCAGTCAAACAAACCCTCCCATCTGACCTCGACTCCGTATGACCATGTAAGCAGGCTCACAGATTCAGTACCGGTTAAAATAGTTTGTGGCAGTGATGTGGCTAAAAACAATAAATTTGACTTTCAGTCTTTGTCAGAGTGATAAAGACTTTCCAGAATAGCAGAAGTGCACGCTGGGATAGCCCTCAGTGCCTTGGGAGTTCTATGGTGGAAATGGTGGGAGGGTGTGGTGAAGAGTTAGCTTCCCAGCATTGTTGCGCAATTCTTTGGCCACCCTTTGCGATCCTAAATGTCCAGTTTAGACCATCAGCTTTTTGGACCATGGAGTACTCATATGAATAATGGGGTGAAACAAAAAAAAAAAATGGGGAAATGATCATCACATGAGAACAAAGGGAAAATCAGGACACTTCAGGGTTAGGACAGCTGACCTGCTTTGATGTTGGGTTAGATATGTGGAATAGGCTACCTCATGAAGCCTCCTGTCTGAGTCACATGAACTGCAGTGAATGAGATCACTGGCGGGTAGGGTGTGTCCTCGATGAGGCCGTGCAGGAAGTGCTTGCTGTCCTGTCCCGCAGGCCCAGCAGAGGTCATGTGCTATGCTCACCGTTTCAGGCTGTCCTCAGGAACCTCATCAAGTCATGACTGTCAGCACTGATATAGCAGACCAGGACACATAATCTTCAGAGACATCTAGACATCCCTAACCTCCCAAAACTCCCCGCTTATCGCCACACTTCCCAAGAAGAGAGAATTAGGAAGAAATAATGATGTTGTGTAATCAAAGCTATATGTTCGGACAAGCTCTCTTCTGAGTCGGTATAGTGAAGTTATGGAATGGAATGAAACAATTCGGAATACAAGGAATCTCAGATCCCAGACGGAACATAGACCATTGGAATGAATGATGAACCTATAAACTGTGTTACATAGAAACAACATGTGATTCGGTTTGTTATGGACTTTGTATCCTCTAGGCTTGTTTGAAGAGAGTTAATAATTCACCAGACTCTCACAAAGAAATTTAGGAAAAAAATCCCCTGTAGCTTTGTTGCCTATTTCTTGGGAAGTAAGAATTGTCTGGATGCAATCTTCTAGCCCAGTGCCAGTGGATTTTATTTGATCTTAGCACCCACTATCCTTTATTTTATTTTATTAGCCTCTATCCTGTAGGCTTAGACAATCAGCAATCCTTGAGAGCTGAAGCTGAATATGATAAACCTGCATACGTGACAGTAAAGATTAAGGTAAGTATTTTTCCTTCACATTTTCAGCAGCGCTGTGTTTAGACCAGACCAAGAAAATGAAATGAGAGGTTTGCACATTTTAATAGGGCGGAGCATAGTGATGACGTGTAGTATACTGAGGAGATGGAGCTGCTTGTAACAAACCATTGAAACAGTGAGTGGAGCCTGTGATGGGAAACAGAGGACGGAGTAGGCTACCCACAATTTTTCATGGCAGAAACACGTCAGATACCTTAGATTGTGGCGTTGCTATATCGAGTTTGTAGGTGATAACATTGTCATATGTAGCCTATGTATACTCACTTCGTCACTTGAAAAACCGTGGAATTAAATGAATAAATTAAACACTGTCAACACAATTGACATAGACTAGCCGTCCGACTGTTGAATAGAGGATCGTTTTTTAGTTGTTTTCCCCCTCGCCACCAGCCGCTGGGATTGTTTCATCACTATGTCTGGAGGTGTAAACATGGATGAAGACAGCAGAGGTAGGATGCCAATTCATTGACCATATTAAACCATGCTGGCGTATGAAATGAGCAGATAGACTAAAGTATCTATTTGATCTGAATGCATGCAAAGTGAATGAAGAATGCAATGTATTTCTTGTGTCGCCTTTATTAATACGCAAACATATTCAAGGTTAGTGTTACTACACTGATAATATGGAAATTTCTCAGCGCGAGGCAAGTCCACGATCTGTAGTCTACAGATTCCGATTGAAGTTTGACACAGTCCATCGGCAAAATGTGTGATGCTATAGCCTATGTAATAGGCCTATCAGATTTAAATGTTAAACCGCATAAAATGTATAGATTGTAGCTCTAAAGTTGCCTTTATATAAGATGAAATAAAATTATTTGGACCTTAAACTATTGGCTGCAACTTATTAAATTGAGTGTAGGCTGATCAAAACTGAGGTCCATGGCTTCTGGCGATTGCTTATTATTATGGCTTTCTTATACACGCCTGGCTATTCTAAATGGCATCAGAGAGACCAGTCCAGCTTAGGTAGATTAGGTAATCCCACACTTTTAATTTTGTACCTTGGCTAGGCTATAACCAATGGCAAAAAGAAACTGTGAAGGGACAATGCGTGTCATTGTTTGGATACTTCATTATTTGTCAGTTCAGTGTTTGATATTAGTTGGCGATGCTTTGAAGTGAAGAGGGAAGACATGCTGTCCTTATTGCTTGACGGTCGTGAACATCGAAGCGTGTAATTGGTCTAGTTGAAAATGTGGATGATGATGAATATTTATTTTTGGCTTTCTTTTTAATCGGTCGCCAGTGGCAAGAAAACCATAGGCAACGATGTGATGAGAGTTAACGAATGATAGGAAAACGTAGTTTCTTCTTATAGCTTATCCATCTGGTATTTAACTGCACATAAAAGCCATAAATCAATCACTCAGTGTCGTAGCCAGTAGACGCGGAAAACCAACATCAGCCTCCTAAACCTTACGCGTAACCCCCAGGAATCATTGACGAAATTTGGACATGCTAAAAAAAATCTTGACTAAACCTATATGACCGCAATAATGAGTGTGCTGTCAAACCTGGAAGATGTTAATCTGTTGGCACTGGCAGGGGGCAAAGAGATATTTAGTGTAGTCTATTGTAGCCTAAGTGTAGCCGCCAGAAAATAATCATCACTTCTTGCAGACGAAGTTCCATACATAACCAAGTGATGTAAAGTAATGCAATTCTATAATGACTTGGAAATTACTGTCTTTTTTATATAATTTATAGACATGCCTTTGATTCTGTGCTGAGTGTGTTTCACTAATTCACCGATTGGGTTAAATGCAGAGACCAAATTTCCCATACGGGATCAAAAAAGTATATATACTTATATACTTATACTTATACACCTTGCACAATGTTTTCCCGATTCTAACACATACCATAGTCTACATATCAGCACTTAGAGGAAAAAGGAACCACTGTAGCCTATCTCAAATCCATTTCAAGCCTTGGTTTGAGTGAGTTGATTGGATTCAGCAGCTGTAAGGTGAAGTATACTTGCATTTATGGCATTGGAATGTTAGGAAATCTCCCAGATTAAATGCTATGGGCCTGTGTGTACTAAGAGAGAGCATTTATGGGGAGGGGGTAGTGTGTGAGAGGATGTAGACCTTCAATATTGCATGGGCTGCTGCCGACTGAGATTGTATCTTTGCTGCATGACCAGTGGGACTGGAGTCCCTCTCTTGTCTGGGCCAGGGTTTAGAGTCTCCATAGAGCTGGCTTTGTGCACGGGCAGTCAGCTATGTCCTGTGGTTCACGTGGCAGCCTGTCTGTGCAGACAATCTTGTGGCCTTGTGATCAGACTGGAAAGATTTGATCCTAATCAAATGGAAATGATTTTGCACAGGGCTGCATCGTGACCACTGGGTGGTGGGCACAGTGCCGTCTGATCATGTCACAGACAAAAACAATTAAGGGACAAGATATTTACTGGCTGTGTTTGTCCTCTGTTCTGTGTTTCTGGTTTATTCTGACCTGAACACAACAGTTTTTACTTTGGTAATAAAGAAATGAACAGTCCTGGAAAAGTTTACTTCCACATTGCCCTATTCAGAACAAGAACCCATTCTTTTAGTTCTTTGTGGAAACATATGGAGTACTTGGTAGAACCGTAGAACTGTTTGAACGTAAGAAGGGCCACTATTGTCACAGGTACTCACAAACATGGGACTATTTATTCAAGAGAGGCAGTTGCTTTAGGATGCCATCTAGTTTGTCTGGTGCCACTACCAGCAGTGCATCTCAAGCAGCATGGATGGCATGGGAGAGCATTTGAAAGCTGCACAAGACAGACTGGCTCATCTGACGGACACCGTGCCTCTGATTTGGTGCGAGTATCCTCCCCGCCACGGTGCTGTGTGATCAATCACACAGAAAGGCAGTTAAAAAGCCCATTAGTCTCCGCACAGCCATCCACTCACAATGAAGGTCATAATGCGACTGGGTGTAATTAGAACACGTGCGAGATAAAGTGTTTGGATTGCCGGCTGATTTGAATGTTCTGCATCCAGTCCCAGCTAGGAGACGAATCAATCCAGGGTGTCACTCACATATGTGGTGAAGGAGATGGAGGAGCACTTCTGCTTCTGGTGACTGAGTGGATCTTGCATAGCAAGGAAGGAAGTCAGCCGGCAGGCTTGTCGTGATGCTGTTGTCCCATATAGACAGGGACTATCACAGTCACGTATAGACAGGGACTATCACAGTCACATATAGACAGGGAGTATGGCTGTTTCTGATGCATATCAAACAATGGGTTCTGTCTGGTATCAGATGCATGTGACACACAAAGCACTGAGGTGCTGATACTTTAAGGAACACACTGCGCTCCATGCCAACCCAAACCACTGTGTCACTCAGTTCACCGCTTTGACTTGGGCTCCACATGGTTCGTAGAAAAAAAAGAGCTGCTGTATTCGCCTCTGTGAGAGATGGGCTGTAACTCATTACTGTTTATTGCAATCAGGGTCTATTTATAGATTCAGTATGGAGTTGGGGTGGAAAATTGAAAACAGACGTGAGAGCTATTCAGTCTGGGAATGGTAAGAGTTTGCATGAGGATGTTTTCTGCCTTGGGATTCGGTCTCGTTGGTTTACAGTCCATGTGTGCTTCAGGGTCTTGCCAAGGCGTGTCTGACATCACTGGACCAGGGGAAAGAAATGTGCCTTTTCACATCCAGTGGGCGATTGCCAGTGAACTGTGTATCATGATCCCCGGCAACCACAGTGACTCCTTCACTCAATGCTTTTTTCTTTTTTTCTTCTTCTTTTTTGACCGTGGGAATAGCCATGTGAGTTGGCCTCTTCCTCCTATTCTCTGAAAAAGTTGGCCTCGGAAGAGGGGGGGTGGCTGCACCACACACACGCCAGTGGGGTCAAAATGTGTGTAAAATCCCACCCCTGTCCACCAGACAATCTTATCAGAATGGACACTCTGCAAACAGTCCATTTGCTTGTTGTCCTTCCCATTAATGCTGTGCCGTGTTTTTTTTTCCCCCTGCCTTTTCCACTCGGTCTTTAATGCATTAACTGGTGCATGGAAAATGGTTGGCAGCCTGTGTGCACCACACGCCCATACTCTGCATGGAGGATCTCTTGCCTCCATGCTTTGACAACATGAACTCAAGCGCCCTTGCGCCCCGGTAATAACAGTTTTGGTAGGACAGGGGTGGTAATCAAGGGGGAGAGGCCCAGAGGAGCCTCCGGGAAAGAGTTATTGACACTGTGAGCGTGCTGGCGTCTGGTCTCTCGCACTCTCCCTGGGGTTCTGTCTGGCACCAGGCATGGCACTGTGGGCACTGGGCAGCGGGCATCCTCTCATCAGCGGTGTCATCATCTTTCGCAGCGTGCGTGTTGATGCCATGCGAGGTCAGGACTCTGAGCTGGAGATGTTTGCCAGGCCTAAAGTGTTACGCACCTAGCCCTGTTGAAAGACATAAGCTCTCTCGCTCTAGAATCCCTGTTTGTCGGCTTCTAAATGTGGCATATCTGCGGCTTAAAAGGATCAAAAACATTAGGCCACACGTGCAAAGAATACCGCGAGCCGCCGCATACGCCCGCCCATAATGTATCATCTCTAGACTTATCACGAGATTTAGAGAAGCATTCTGCCCTGTTAGTGGAGGCTCACAAGCTTGGATTTACACTGCACATTTTGCCTAGCGTTGATTTAGACATGGGGTTGTTTTTCAGCTGAGATATGAAGTAGACGTGGCCAGTGGCCACGTTGGAGGAGAGGCGAGCTCGTAAATGGCTGCAGTCTTACTGGCCCTGCACAAGCATGTGGCATTGATTTGAGGCAGTACTTGGCGGGGGGGCTGTGTTTCCAAGATGTTTTCTTTTGCCGTGAAAACGGCCTGAGGCGGTACATGGCAAAGTGCTCTCTGTTTGGGACGTGGGCTGGACGCGCATGGGTGTGGGGCGTGTGTTTTCCCGCTCTTGGAGAGAAGGAGGGAAGTGAGAAAGACGCAAAACAGAGAGCAAACCGCCAGTCGACTTGAGTTTCACCGTGATGGAAAACTCTTGCAGCACAGGCATCTCACGGGCAAAACAGCTCCTCCCTGGCCGATGCCAGGCCTCTTCGGGGCACGTGAGGGCGTTGTGATACTGGCAGTGAAGGAGAAAGAGAGAGCTTGGATCTGGTTTTGGTCACCGGGAAGCTCGAGTCCACGGACCCCTAACCCTTTCTGGAATGCCAGAGTGGGTGACCCCCAGCATGCCAGCATTCCTATCGGGTTTATCTGACCAGAGTCAGAGGCCTGACCCGAAGAAAGGGCAGAGTGGCTATTACATAAGAGAGCCCATGTGTTATAACCTGATGCATATGTGGGAAACACTCTGTGGTGTGACATTAGCCCCTTCAAAGGTATTAAAGAGGTGCTTTTGGATGGTGGGGTCCTGTTATCTTTGACGCCAGCCATAATAACCTTTTTGAGAGGTCTGGTTATGAGTTTGCAAAAGACGTTAATTTCCTGCTGTACAGCTGTGGTCTTTTAATGTGGTGTGGAAGTGTGAGGTCTCGTTGGTGTTGTTGTTCTCCCCACACCCACGTCACAGACGGCTGAACCGCAGTCTTCAGTGGGGAGACAGTATCTGGTTCGTTTAGGCGCTCATACTGTTCACACCAGCACGATCCAGAATGAAGGTTTAACAGCAGTTTGAAATTAGACAGAGGAGACAATAGCCTCCTCACACTCCATATGTATTTAATTTGCAAATCTTCCCTCACAATTTTCCACAAGGACAAAAGCACTGTTCATATCTGAGGATACAGCTATAATTCAGTATTACTACCATTTCTTCAGCAAGAATGAGTTAATTTTGAGGGTATTTCCAGTGACTATATTTTTCAGACAGTTTAATGTTCCATTCTCAGCGATGGTGCCGTGGCATGTGTTTAATAGATGCTGGTCGTCCCTCCCTACACTGAGCTTGTGCAGATGTGCCATTGTTTTCTCTCCGCCTCCTTGTTAATTCTTTTGTTTTATAAATAAACAGATTTAGTGGAAGTAAGAGGATCAAGATAGCCTTAAGGGTTTCCAAAATTAGGGGGTGGGAGTGGGGGGGAGGTTCTCTCTCATTTTGCAATCAGGTCTTGAAGTTTGATTTTTTTTTTTGCCTTTGTCTCATTGGTTGATTACAATGTAAGGACAAAGAAGGCTACAGAGCCAAGGACAACAGTGTCCATTTCATCATCTCTCTAAATGGAAACATATGGCCTGTAGGTGCTGAAAGCTGGTGTCATAGAAATGCTGTTCAGTACAGTGTCAGCATGCATGTTGATAATATTAGAATGTCTTGGTCATTGCTTTTATGTGACCTAACAGCAGGTCAGCATCTTCTGTAAGCTGAACAAGGGCAGAGCGGTCAGTCACAGGCAGGAACAACTTAATGGAGTACCATTGCCATTAGTCTGAGAGCTCCCCAATGACATCACCGGCATTCAGTTGAAGATCTCAGCCAGACCTTTTTCCCAGGAAACAAGTCCACCCATATCACCATAATTTATATGACATCATCCCATTTAGCTGTTGATGTCTTCCGTCGATACAGAACACATTGACTCAGATTTCCTTTAAACAGGCCTCTTTGAAATTCTCGTATGCATGCTTGACTTTTCTTAGCTACTGTATACTGGCACCTTGCTGAGTTTTTGCTGCTCAGAACTCTCAAGATACTGTATGATACGGGGATGAAATTCTACTCATCCCTCTCTTTTTTCCCCTAGTGAATAACATATTAATATATGGCCTAAATACATTTCTGAAAATATAAAGATGTTTGTGCTGCTGCTGCCTCTGCAGAAAGTGCTGGTTAGGAGTATAATCATGACAGCTAAAGTAGGTTAGTGGTGAACGCTGGGCCACATCTGTGTGTGTGGAGTATTCTCCCGGTGCCATAGTCTAAGATGAGGCGCTGGTTAATCGCTGTGGATTCGCTGGGCGGATTAGAGCCAGCTGGCAGCCCATCCCGGGCCATGGCACACTGGGTGAGATACGGTTAGGGGGATTAGGGACAAAATGTAGATTATAGAGGCTGTTAGGAGCCCTGACTCGTCGCACGTGTCTCTCTCTCGCGCGCGCGCTCTCTCTCTCAGCCCCTCGGCCCTCGGAGCGGAGGCCAAAGCCCCTGTGGCGTGGTGTGTCAGAGAGGCAGTCAGCAGGGGGAATTCCCAATGGATGTGTGTGTGTGTGTATGTGTGTGTGTGTGTGTGTGTGTGTGTGTGTGTGTGCTTCTCTCTCTGTAATCTCCATTACTGTCCTGGATACTCAGCTAACTCCCATGGCCAACATGGAGTGTTTTTGTTGAGATCCTCAGGAGCTCAGCAACGACTGTTTACTGTTTATTTTACTCAGAGTGTCACATTTTCTCATGGAGTTGGAAGTCTTCCTCAAACATTTGAGCATATGTAGATGTGATTTGTAGTGGACGAGACTCCAAGCTCTCTGAAAGTAAAGAGAACACACCTTGATTTGCAGTACTAATTCCATTGGCTGGACACTTGACTGAATTAATTTTGCCTGAGCGCTCCTCCCCATGTTGGATGCAGATGTGTTGTAGCACTCGTGCAGATGTGGAGTTAAGCCAATGCAGTCTAATCCTGCCAATGCATATTTGCATGCCATCTGTGCTGTGCATCCGTTCATGTATACAACCTCATCAGAGAGAGAATTTAATTGAGGCTCCATATATCATCTGATGTGTAGATTGACACGTGTCTGTTGCTTGGTTTGAATGATCACTCTCTTTTCTCCAGGGAACATGTTGAAAGTCCTGTACTCTTCTGATCATGTAGGCATATCTCTCTTCACACTGTTCTCCTCCTGTACATGCATGGTATAGCACTCGGATTATTGCCATAAATATCCTGTCTCAAAGCATAAATGGCACACTTTAATTAAGTGCATACACACTGTGGGATGTGACCACTGGCTGAGGTCAGTGTGTTGCACAGTGGTGAAACTCTTAGAATTGAAATAAAACGTTAGGCCTACGTTATTAATTAAAAATGAATTATCCACATTCTCTGACTATTTTCATAGGAAAAACCCTGACGAAAAAGGCCCCAGGGTGCCTTTTCCCATAATTAATCTGCACTTCCCAAAGAAATTCCAAATATAATGTTTGGCAACCCCCTCAGGCGTTCTCCTCACAGAGGAAAATGGAGATTACAGATCACACTTTATGGAGCAAATTAAAAAATATCCGTCGTTAAATAACCACCAGCCATTTCCTTTAAGTAAAATAAAATCAGACCGTACATATTTATCATAAGCACCACTGGGTAACGGAGGTGAACTGTGTTAATTGCGTTATTGTTCTGCTGAGCTGCAGATATAATGGCGGCACACATTCACCCCATTGTCATGAAGCAACACCCTCACAGGAGGAAACACTCCCCCTCACCCTCTCCCAAATGGCTCCTGTTCCCCGTTCTGGTGTACAATTACATAATGTGCTAAAACAAAGCCTGATGGATGTGATCATGGAAGGGATTCGGGGGTTAATTCCATGTCACCAATCTCCACAATCACTCACACACCCACACTCTAAATAGGATAACTTGAATGTAAAGCAGCCATGGAAAAAGTGATGGAAGTACTTGTATTGTGCCTGATGTAGCCAAACCTTACATCACTTTGTCTTCCTTAACACCACAGCATGTTATTGTTCCATAAAAGACTTGAAGTTAATGCCAAGAACAACATTTAAAAATTATATAGAATCATGGTACACAGGATCAGTTATTCAGTGGGCTAAGCATGCTAAATGCAAATAACCTTGCTGCCGCCCCCATATTTGACATGTTAGATAAGGATGGTACTAAAACCTGTTGACCCTACATTTTAACCGTCGAGTTGAGTGAACAGCTGTAATTGTTTCCGGAGATTGTGAGCAGACTGTTTGCTCAATTTGTACGAACCTGGGTAATCACCGCGACGTGCTCTTTGAAAAGCACATGCCATTTCCTCTCTCCAAGTGAACACCTCAGCTGGCTCATAGGCTGGATTAATTAGGGCAATCAGAGCGTCTTCCTCTCGACTTGGCTTCCAGCGCTGGATTTGCACACGTTCGCTCAGCCTCAGCCCCAGCGCCACTTGCTTTCATCCTGCGGCTGGAAGATGAGGGTGCACTCCTGTTTCTCAATTTAAGAGAAGAGAAACATAATCCTAAATGGATTTTTTCCCCTAATCTAATTACTTCCTTCTGAAGACATTTTGGTCACAATCGCAACTCATTAAAACTCTATTGTCTTCTGATTCATAAG
This sequence comes from Alosa alosa, assembly GCF_017589495.1. NCBI lineage: Eukaryota > Metazoa > Chordata > Actinopteri > Clupeiformes > Clupeidae > Alosa > Alosa alosa. The sequence continues at coordinate 6,650,638 of NC_063210.1, forward strand.
AGGTTTTTACTTTGATGTGTACCCGTTGATCTTGTATATTAGACACTGGTGGTATATAAGATATACAGTATAAATAAGTATGTAGCATGACATACTATATGTAGTATGTAGGACATATAGTATGTAGCATGTTAGAATGTACTGTAGTATGCCATCTGCATCTACACTTGTGTCACAGGTAATACATGAGTTAGTTTGTACTGTATACAGTATGAGTCTGATGCCTACTGTTGGTGTGTTCTTCTGCAGTACCTGAGGACCTCTCTGTGGAGGAGAGAGATGAGCTGTCAAACATACGACGCAGGAAGAAGGAGCTCCTGGATGACATTGAGGTATTGTGGTTGGAATCTCATTTGGCCAGTGTTGATTGTCTGAGTAATGGAACACTCCCTATTTTGTGCTCCTTTGTATTACCAGCGGGAGACAAACTGGCTGAAATTTGGCTGTTGTTGCATGAATGCAGGCCTTGTTGAGCGGTTTGATCTGTGTTTACGTTTGAGGTTGAGGAACAGTTGCAATACACAGTTGACTGTGTTTTAATCCTCAAAGTCTTTGAACATTAATGGTTTGGTGTTCAGAGCGTGCTGACAGATTTGGTTGTTCATGCTGACTGTTTTTGCTCTGATCTTTGATATGCTGTTCTTTTAGCATATTCAAACCAACAAAGACAAAACAGAATGCCCAGCTAAACGTACCATCTGTATTGTACATTCAACCTTGTAGATTACATATTCTTTATACACAATACAATTGTTCTCTTTTGCAGCGGTTAAAGTTAGAGATCTCTGAAGTGATGACTGAGATTGAGCAGTTAACATGTGTTGGAGAAAGGTGAGTATCACAGAATTCTGTGTTCATTTGTTTTTTTAATCACAGATAGCTAAAAGACAGATAAAAGTAGTACGACTGCTCTCAATTTCTCTTCTTTCTGTAGCAAAACCACACAGAGAAACAAACAGATTGCAGTTGGGAGGAAGAAATTCAACATGGATCCCAAAAAGGTTAGTCGTCATTGGCACACCAGCTGTATGATACATTCATTAATTACGTTTGGCCAATTAGGCAACACTAAGATCCCTGGGGGATTAGATAAATGCATTTATTAATGAGCACATTGGTAACTATCTTATGTTTATGCATTGGACATGTGGCACGGGACAATAACCTGGTGTTGCTTTCAGGGCATCCAGTTTCTGCTGGAAAATGACCTTTTGCAACATACGCCAGAAGACATTGCACAGTTCCTGTACAAAGGGGAAGGCCTCAACAAAACGGTCATCGGAGATTATCTTGGCGAAAGGTAAGATCATTTGGCACAAATGGGGGCTTGAGAACAAAGATAATGTCTTAGATCTTTTTGGTTTGAGTCTTGATGAATGATATATGCTCTAAGATTACACTCCTGTAAATCTTAAAATCTTAGCCCATCTGTTCAGGAAATTGAATATACCATTTTACTGATGAGAATGGCCACCAATGTCTGGAAATATAGATGTCTTATCTCTTTGATTGCCCCTCTGGGTATCTCATTGGCAATAAAATGTTATTATCCTCATCTGGTAGAGTTGACACTGGCTTGTGAAATTGCAGTGTGTGTGGTTACTTGTGGCTGTGTGGTCAATGCTTGTTCGAATAGGCCGCTCCTTTAACCTGCCAGATATACTCCCACATATTAGAAAAGTTACATTTGCAAGCAGATTTATGGTTAAGCTCTATCAAACTTTAAAACTGGCATGAATTTTTAAAAATGTAATCAGGATATGATGCCATCAAGCCACCTCAGTGATATAAGCTTTTCATCTATGAGAATTTTTTAATCAAAGGTGACCACGTCTCTTAAGCATAGCGAGGCCAAAATAAATCCTCCATGATCTCAGGAAACCATCCGTAATGAGATCCATCACTGTCCTTACCTGAAGTGAGAAGATAATCTCCACTCCACTCATTGAAGCAAATGAAGGAGTTCTTTTGTGAGCGCAGCAGGCAGCTGACAGTCTGGCCTCCCCGGAGGGCTGTAGCTAGACTCGAGGGCCTCTTCAAAGAAAGCATCGCCTTCCCACTCGCAGGCAACTGTAAACAAAAGTAGAGGAGAGGTGTAATTAGCAATTACTGCTAATTGTATTTATGCGAGGAACTCGAACAGGAACCTATTATTACGTCTCATTATGGTCACAAGCTTGCTGCGGAGCGAGTGACTCAAGGAGAGTGTGTGTAATCAGCCATATGTTGCAGGAAATTGGTCCATTGACTCACTCTTTTATCAGATATGTTAATCGCATAATGTATGTTACGTACCCTATATGTACTGTGTATTTATAGGTAGTATAGTCACCATAGGCTGTGTCTTTTGAGGGAAAGACTAGAGTTTCCAGATTAATGATCTCAGTTCATTATGTAGCAGAGCTGCAGTGTAAACCCAAGAGATTGCCTTCAAAGATGTTGCTCCAGTTAGTTGGCGCTTGGTATAGTAAGCATGCTATCAGGGACCAGTATCTGTGTGCTCTGCGTGTTGCTAGCGCTTGTTTCTTGGTCAAATTGGATTACTGTGTTATCAGTGTTATCAGAGCCTGGCCACAGTTAATGGCTCCAGAGTGCTGTCTCATCTGAAGTGGCCTGGGTTTTGGCCCTCTCGAGATTTAAATCTTTTGATTGATGGTTGCCAGGATCTTTCCAAACGTCAACTGGATCGAGCAGAAATGTGTTTTTGAAGCCGTGGCTTTTTAAGATTGGATCCAGATTTTTCTCTGGCCAGTGCCCCACTCCTCCTGTCAATATCAGCAGAGAGAAATGCCTGAAACTCTGAGAGGTGCCAATAGGACAGAATCCATCACAGTGGAAATATCGCTTTCCCCATTCCGGACTCAAACTGTGCAGCTATTTCATTTCTTATTTTTAATGCTCCCTTGGTAATTGAGCGTTGCTTTGCTTTGCTTTGCTCCTCCTGATTGGAATACCTTTCCTCTTCTCCTCAGGGATGACTTCAACATCAAGGTTCTGCAGGCCTTCGTGGAGCTCCACGAGTTTGCAGATCTGAACCTGGTGCAGGCTTTGAGGTGAGGCGCTTGTTTTCTCAATCACACTGAGGCATGGAAAAGGCCCTTCAGCTGAATTATGTGGCACTGCACGCCCATGTCTTTCTTTAAGACAAATAACAACCCTATCCTTGTGGATGCCTTATAATTTTGTCCATTTTTTGTGACCTTTAAGGGGATGTATTTTGCATGGTGTTTATCTTTTTTACGTTTAGGGATGTTTATTGGTGTCAGTGGCATTAAAGAACACTGCTACATCATTAAAGAGATATAGCAGACACAAGCAAACAAGCATAGACCAATAGATTATAGACATATAATTCAGCATATTAGTGACTGTCTTTTGATCTAAGTGTCACACATGAAAGCTCTTTGCTGATGAGATCATTTAATTAGCACGCAGAAGTGTAGATGCAGAATTTCACATCTGTCTGTTCCCCTGCTCTCTCAGAGGTAAGTCAGAACTGAGGCGCGTGGGAGGGCGTGTGTGAATCACTCCCTGATTTACCTTCCTATTCCTCACGCTAGGCAATTTCTGTGGAGCTTCAGGCTACCCGGCGAAGCCCAGAAGATTGACCGGATGATGGAGGCGTTTGCATCCCGGTACTGCCAGTGCAACCCAGGGGTCTTCCAGTCAACAGGTCAGCCTTACACAGAACTCTGTTTTATTATTTAATTACAGCGGTGTCTGATCATTAGAAACAGAATGAATCTCGACGAAGAGCATGATTGTGTCTCCATGCTCATTTGCAGCACATACTCTGTGGCCTAAATATTGGAACTGTTTTTGTGGAGCTGCATGCGCCCCGCTGTGTGTCTGAGAGAGAGAAAGAGAAAGGGGGGATTCGTTGCCCAACATTAAAACCTCATTATAAAAAACTTTTTTTCATTACCACAGGCAAGCTCATAATGCCGTTGTATTGCAGAATGTTATGTAAAATCATAAAACTTAGAGCTTCATAGAGGAAACATACATCATTTCTAGTATCATTGACTTGACCCAAAAACAATGCAAGGCATGCGTTGCAAGATTGCCTCGTAGAATATAGTGGAAATTTCAACATAATTGCTTTGCAGTATACTTTAAAATTGCACCATCACCAATCCCCTATAGTGTTGCAATGTATATTACATGGAAAAAGAAACACAGCCTCAGGATCTGAATAACAATGTGTTTTGGGGGATTGCAGAATCCTGTATGACATGCCAGAAGATAGCATTATATGCGCAGCCTACTGTGCCATTGTGTTGGTACTGTCACAGTGGGGGACTCTCTGCAATACAACTCAGTCTATAGTAGGGGGCTGAGTTTGGAGCACGCGCACGATAGTGATTTATTCACACACAAAATCTGCTGTGCGTCAGAGCGTTAATATTCATGAGCGCCCGCTCCTTTTTTTAATAGTGTTTCCTCACAAAGAGCTCCAATGGTCACGGATTCATAAACAGTGCATGTGTGAGTCACGGAATGGCAGCGGAGCAACTCTCAGGAGGAGTTTCGCTTTCTCTTTAAAGAGACTTAGCAGTGCTGGGAAGGGAGAATATGACTATCCCTTTGTAGCTAGCAGAGCTGCGTCACTGCACAATGTGAGCTCAGTGTTGTCCAAACAACGTCCACTAAACTCAACACTAATGAAAAGCATACGTCAGTGGTGTTGAATGAATGAATGAATGACTGAATGAATGGTGTTGAATCAACTATTCATTGCTTTGTAAACCTGCATTTAGTTCTGCAGCAGCACAAGCTTTAGTGCTAAAAAGATATGTTCACTCATACATACTCAAACACTCATAAGTGAATATTGACCTCTGACCTAGATAGGAGGGAGTACAGTATGTTTTGGCTGCACACCTGTGACACAACAGAGCTGGCAAGACACATGCAGGGTTGAAAGTGACCCCTGGTCTCCTCCACAGACACCTGCTACGTGCTGTCCTTCGCCATCATCATGCTGAACACCAGCCTGCACAACCCCAACGTGAGGGACAAGCCGCCAGTGGAGAGGTTCATCTCCATGAACCGAGGGATCAACGAGGGAGGAGACCTGCCCGAGGAGCTGCTCAGGGTGAGGGGTCCCTCTGCTCCAGGCCACGCACTAGAACACTAGAGCCATTCTCACACTCTTATAAGGGTCTTCAAAATGGGTTTTCAGTCATTGAAGGGTTCTAATACCTCAGTTTTGGCGAGGACAAATAAACAGAACCTATAGGCACATTCTTTCCAGAAACATTTGTTATACATGACTGATAATGTCCATGATTCTACTGTAAAAAGAATTAAATATTATTTCAATATATATAAATATACATAACTTATTTACATATGACAGTATACAGTACATCAATTGCAGATACAATTTATGTAGATATAACAGACCACAGTACATCAGCTGCAAATGGGATAGGCCTGCCCAAATGTTTTTGCTTTTTAACTCCGGAAGCAAAGGAAGAGACATAGGAACAATGACACTGTGGTGAGAATGGTTCACCCACAGCAGAGTTTTTACTTGTTTTGTTTGCCCTCAGCAGTAGGAAAACAGTAACAGACGACATTTCACTTCACCAGCATATTCTGCAAGAAAGCATGCTTAATACTGCTCCCACTGGATGTGCCCTGAATCCGCACTATGGAAAGTCACAGACAAGATGTGTTTGTTAATTATAGAGGGTTGTGAGTGTTGTCAGCATGTTAGCTGCTGTCAGTGTGCATAGCACAGTGTGTGGTAGAGGCTATTTACTGGTCCCAGATGCTCCTTCTCTGCCATGTCAAAGATAACAAACTGCAGTAGAAGGTGGAAAAATGAAAGTGTTGGGAAAAAATATTTCTCACTAAATACTTTTTTTTTTTTTAAACGGAACAACTTGCTCAACTCCTAAAAATAAATTAAGACCTGGGTGCCTAATCCTGAACAAACTGAAATAGACTTTTTTACACCGCCACCTTTTTACACAGCCACTCTTCATTGTGCAGGTTACTAAATACTTTGCGTGTGTATTTCTTTCTACAGAATTTATATGAAAGCATAAAAAACGAGCCCTTCAAAATTCCCGAGGACGATGGCAACGACCTGACGCATACATTCTTCAACCCGGACCGAGAAGGCTGGCTTCTAAAGCTGGGTCAGTAAAAACTTGATGAGCTGGGCTCATTCTCGTCAACCCCTCTCACCAAGTGGATTATGTTTCTGTCCCTTGAGTAGCCAGGACATCTGTATGTCCGAGCTGTGCTGTGCTGAGCTGTGCTGTGACATTGCCCTGTCCTTTCTTTTCCTTGCCTCGCCCACCCCACACCCCCCACATCCCACCCCCACACCCCCACACTCCACACCCCACACCCCACACCCCCACACTCCACACCCCACGCCCCCACACTCCACACTCCACACCCCACGCCCCCACACTCCACACCCCCACACCCCTCTCTGAAGCTGCATTTTCTCCTTGCTGCCCATTGTCTTGTCTCCATTTTTCTGCAGGATTGTTTGGATTGAAATGTTCCTTCCTGCTATCTCCATGTCCTCCTTTTGACCGCCTCCTTCTTCAGTTACTTGATTGGGTGGCGCCACCGTTTCGCTAAACTAGTGTACGAGACCCTGAAGCTACAATATATCTCACTCTTTGCAGTCATGTTATCAGTACATCAGCTGGCTATTGAAAAGAAAAACACAGCTTTGCTTGTCTGACTTTCACTAAATGATTGTTTCTTGCAAGTGTTAGGAGAACTGAGTTATCATAGCTGGGGCATCAGGTTATCTCTCTGTGAATTCACATGGATGGTGGGCTTCTGTCATGTTCTGGGGCAGTAAGAAAGAATAAGAGATTTTTGTCTTTTATGGTGAATGGTTCCACTGTGCCCTATTTTAGTTTTTAGCCAACACAGTATTTCCTTCATGTTTAGAATTCTCTTAGATTTTAGCCCCATTAAAAAGCTTAGCAGAAGGCCCCCAAAGTTTGCTTCACACCTTCAAATTCAAATTCAAATTCAGAAGTTGATTTATTGGCATGACATATGGGCACTTGTATTGCCAAAGCAGTTAATACATGTAGTATAAGACATTACAACAACTACAGATACAGAACATAATACATTAACTGATAACAGAAATCAGAACACCTACGTAAAACATACACTAAGACAAACTAAAAACACAGGTAGACACTTTCTTTCATACTCCCCAGTAGGCTATAGCAGCAGACTATTGGAACAGACTTGGCCTTGATCCAAAGGATCTGGGCGGGACGAGGGCCGGATTTGGCCCGGAATCAGCCCAGAATCAGCCATTATTTGGGCCAGTGATGTGTGTTTGGGGAAAACACACTCTTCTGAGGATCAGTAGCTGCAACATCAACATGCACCCTTTCACACAGATTAGATTTCTACATGATCATCATCACTCACTCCTCCCCCCTCTCTCTCTGAAAGACTTCCCTGCGAGCTGTATCAGAAGCTAAAAACAGGGCCTGTTTTCCTCCGCGTATAAAAACTGATCTGGTGCAGTTTGCTGTACACCCCCCGCTGTGATCGGAGCTGGCAGGCGGCTTCCCTCGCGGCACTCCGAGGCTGTGCCACATTCCCTCCTCTCCCGCTGATGTCTCTCTCTCTCTATCTCTCTCCATCTCCTCCATCTCCCTCTCTCTTTCTCTCCCTCTCTCCCTCTCACTCCATCTCTCTCAGGGGGCACCCCTCTCTCTGCCAGGCTCCATACTGTGCCAACTAATTTAGTTTAATGCTGCTTTTCCTCTTTCTCTCCCCCTCTTCCTCCACTTCTCTTCTCTCTCTCTCTCTCTCTCTCTCCATGTGTCCATTCCAGTCCTGATTGAGACAGCACAACTATACCATTACGACTCTCGTGAAACATTGTAATGAGACATTTTCCAGCTTTTCCAGGTCATTTAAGACATACGGCTAATAAAATGTTACCCCCAGGCCGTCCGATGCCCATTCCAGGTCATTGACACATTTGAATGCAGGTTTCCTACTGGTTATTTAGTGTGTGAGCAGTGTGCACTCTATGACTCAGGTGGCACTGCACTGGTATAGTTAAATGAACCTGCATCGTGTTGAACTTCCACATATTTTTCCATGTGTTCTTCAAAATGTGTCATCAGTATATTAAGTATGGCACTGCAGTCAACTGAGTTGTCTATATTATTGTGTATTACATTCACTCATTGAAAGTTTAACCTGAATCAACATTACAAATATATTCATCCTTTAAAGATTTCTTAAGACAATTTTTTATGCATACGTTTTTCTTTATGTTGATGGTTATGCATTTTGAACAGTATACCACCAAGATAGTTTTCTATTAGTAAATGATATGCAGCTTCAGATGCATTTCAGGATTTTATGGAGGTGTCAGTATTTAATTAGGTATCATGACAGCTGTCTCTCAGCTTTGATGTTGATTGACATGCCAGCCATATCATTGCAATCTCAAGCGAATCAGCCTTGGGACCATCTTGGGACTGTCTGTTTTTGAAGGAGGAGAATGACCTCAGCCACTGTGTGTTGTCCTTCGATTTCTTGCCCGTCACAGCACTTTTCTGTAGCTTAGTTATTCCACCATTCTGTGTATTTTACGGGTCATTTATAATTCATGTCCTGTCTCCCATGCAGGAGGGCGAGTGAAGACGTGGAAGAGGAGGTGGTTCATCCTGACCGACAACTGCCTGTATTACTTTGAGTACACCACTGTAAGTAACGGCAGACATCAGCTTCTCTTGGCTGGGTTGGGGAAACATTTCATCATTTCACTTCAGGTGGGGAGGGAGGAGGGAGAAAAACAGAGAGACAAATAGTGAGAGGGTTTTTATCTATTTAAAAAGGCTCTTTGTCTATCAGTGAAATCTAAGCTGTAGCAGACAGTACCCCCCATGCAGAGTTTGCCCTCACATCCCAAAATGACCAGAATACCGGAGAAACATCTGGCGAGGGTCTCACCCGTCACATGGAACATGTGGCCACTTCAAACACACCGCCATGCCCCCCCCCAAAGGAGCCCTCAGATCTGGGTCCCTGGGCAATCACTTCCCCGCTGGGTCCTCCTCATTAAGCCGAGACGCCCAGGGAATAATGCCGCTCTCATCCCCCGCAACGCTGCGCTTGTAATGCGGTCCTGGAGACACAATAGCTGCTCCACATTGCGATTGCGATTGGTTTGCATTTTCTTAAGCACAGTCCTCCATAAGCCCTCCCCAATGTAGTTTCAGGAAACATATTGCGAAAATAAGTCGAGGCATTAATCATTTTTATATTAAGAATGATAAAGACACGGATTTTGAAGGGGGATTACAGAATATTTCTGGTAATATTTCCGCAGGACAAGGAGCCCCGAGGGATTATTCCTCTGGAGAACCTCAGCATCAGGGAGGTCGACGAACCAAGGAAACCGGTGAGATGTCGATGTTTACCTCATTACATGAAGTTAACTTCTTTCACTTCACTGTTTTAAAAGACAGAAAAAAATTAAAATGCTAACAAAGAACACATTTCATATACTACCATGACAACGCAGGCATCTGTGTTTTCAGGCTGGAAAAGAACATTTGGATTTTTTTTTATTGTGATGCAGTATGGTATTTTGTGTTCTCAGAATTGCTTTGAGCTCTACAACCCCAACCATAAGGGCCAGGTGATCAAGGCCTGCAAGACTGAAGCTGACGGGAGGGTTGTGGAGGGAAACCACGTCGTCTACAGGATATCAGCCCCAACCACTGAAGAGAAGGAGGAGTGGATTAAATCCATCAAGTAAGTCCACGACTGTGAATAATTTTAAGAGAGCTTTCATGCTCTCTACTGTACTTTTGACATAACATGATTTGAAAGTGTCTATTTCAAGCCAACGACTTGCTACTGTCGTGCTATAAATGTGTTGCAGAACCAACAGTGCGTCCACAGTGTTAATGTTATTCCTCTTTAGGGCTCATTGAATTTGCATGGCCGCCGTATCAGAGAAACACAATGCCAAAATTAAGCATTACATTTCCTCTCACTTGGAAACTTGTCAGTGGCTCTTTCTGCCCATTTTAGTGTTGCTGAAGCACCAGACACGCCGCGAGGGACGGTTTCATGGTCTAAACGTGGAGAGCGTTTGTCAGGATACATGGTAGCCCCTTAGGGGGTTCTGTGCTGTGTGAATAATGGTCTGAATTGTATTTTGGTAACTCCCAACATTTAACTCTGGAGTCCTGTGACTCGGAAGTCAGCGATGCACTGGGGTGTGATCGTGTGACTCCAAGATCTTTTTCTCACAGTTGGGGGGTGAGTGATAAGACTGGGGAGGTCTGGCTCTCTGGAGGCCAAATGGGTTTCCTGAGGATAACAACTCCACTGATTACACACAAGCCAGGAACACTCTCAGCCCATGCACTGCTTCAGCTGCCTGCCACCACCTTCCTCTGTCGACTAAAAACAGTCATGGCCAGGGCACTTTCTCCTCCAAATGCCCAAGGATGAAGAACACCGCCTTGGCCGTGTCCTTCTGCTATTAATGCTCCATGAACTCACTAGTCGTCGTTATGAAACAGCATTGACTGTAGTTGTTGTGTAGTGTAGTGGTCGTAGTAGTATTGCAGCACAGCGTTGGATGAATGAAAGGTGGAGCGAGATGAGAGTGTCTTTGAAATGCTGATATGCAGACGGATGGTTTTGTCTGGTGTGATGCGGAGCGCTGGAGAGAGAGAGAGAGAGAGAGAGAGAGAGAGAGAGAGAGAGAGTCGGCCGCGTGCACGTCTCATTAGCGCTGGGACAGACGCCGGTCCCCTGACTGGAGCGCTGGGGAGGTGGCTGTCGCCCCTGTGGTCAGCGCCGTCTGTTTGTGGCGCGAACGGCTGGCTCAGCACGTCCTGGGCGACTGCCGGAAATTCTGGGCCATTACTCACGCCCCTCCACACACACACACACACACACACACATATACAGCGTGAAGTCCCCTCCCTCAGTCCCCCAAGGTCCCCCTCCAGCCAGCCTCTGACCGCACACACATTCACCCAGTCTGAGGCCTAGTAGCGGTGACACACCAACTGGATTCTTCTCCCAGATCTCCCACCACTGTCTCCCACTCATCCATCTTACCACAAAGAGCGTATTGGAAACCATTGCACAAACTCACACACACACACACACACACACACGTACGTGCATGTGTACTTAAAATTGACATAAGGCATGAATCAGCTGTTGATTCTATCAAACCAATGATTGTGTTTTTAAAGCAAAGATAGCCTTGTAGAAACCATTATCTTGCCCTCATGAGTTTGCTGAGGGCGTAAATAGTAAATAGTTATTGTTAGTAGTTCTTGGGAGTTAGTAGTTCTTGATGTGAATTGTGTGAAATGTGAAAACGCTTCAGTGAAGGTTGAATGAAAGAATCCATGTATTTCTTTTTAAATCACTTTAAATTGAAATGATTAAATATTATTTTAGGACGTCTTTCGACTAGATGATAAAAACAAATGTGTGTTGTTATTTATGTGACTGGCTCAGACACATGTTCACAGTTTAATTACAAAAAAACTAACAAAGCTATGTCTTACATCATTTTCACTTACCGGTACTGTCTAAAGTTATTACCAGAATGATGCCAAATGTTTGTAGTGTGTCAGGACTTCACTCCACTGCTGTACCAGTCCACTGTCCACCTACCTCCAGTGTATGCTAGTGAGCATGTATCTGCTCATTTGGAAAAGGTCCTGGTAAAGGGCATTTGAGCAATAGCTAAGACATGGCTGAGTGATGAGGGTGTTTTGTCATGGCCTCCTGCTGATGGCCCTCTCTCCTCTCTCCCTCTCGCAGAGCAAGCATCAGCAGGGACCCCTTCTACGACATGCTGGCCAGCAGGAAACGACGGGTGGCCAACAAGAAGTGAGACTGACCGGAGGGCCAGCGTTCCTGCGGGTCAGAGAGAACGACCAGTCCACTCACTCTCTCCGTTGGGGGTGGTTGAGTCAGGCCACTTCGCAGAGGCTAGGGGTGGGGGGTGGGTGGGCGAGAGCCAGCGGAGTTCAAGGGGATCAGCATGGGACGATAGACTAGACAATCAAGCGTGGAGATGTCCGTTGATGGATTCATCAGAGCTGTGTTGTGGGGTTTGTCATGTTGGAATAATGCTCTGCTATTATGTATGGAGAAACCTCCAGCTTAGAGAAGACATCAGTGCATGGCAATTACACACTGTGATTTCAGTGAGCCAAACTGCAATGAGTTTAGTGTTTTGTGTATGGGAGTGTGCCAGTGTTGGTGTGCTCCCAGTTGAACCTGAACATGAAGGTAGCAGTTAAGATGCAGCACTCAGGGCACTATTGGGGCACTTGCAACCAGGATGCCCCCTACTGGCCCTCTGTTGTAAAAACACCATCATAATATCTCATGCTACCTTAGGTTCTACTGTATGTTAAGCAGTAGCAAAAGAGATTGTTTTTGTTTGGTTTAAATCTTTATTTTGAAAGACTTACCCAAATTGCTACATTATCTCCTTCTTAAGTAGTACTCAAGGTTTATTGTGTCCATTTCATGTTCATTCCTGTCCTTTACTGAGGTAAAGGTGTGATAAAAAAAATCTCAAAGTGTGTCCAACTGAATCAGCTGGTCTGATAGCTGGGATGCTGTTAAATATAAGCTTTTTAGTATAAGTCATATCTGTTTTGTTTCAAGTTGTAAAATTACCATAGTGAATGAATGCTCCAGTGTTCTTTTTTGTGTAGAGCTCCTCAGAGTTACTTGTGTATTGATCTACCATGACATGTTTTCCTGAACCTGTATTTATTTGACATCATTAAAAGTTGTAAGTTATGTGTACATAATGTAAAGACTATGCTCCTTTACCTCATTGTTTTTTTTGTAGCATGTAAAGTTATAGTTTTAACATTTGTATTGACTGTTTTAAATGAATGGCTCTGAATACTGGGCGATACATCAATAACCGTTTCTTTGTTGCTGTGATTTCATATATTAAAGCTAGTACAGTATTGTATACTTTCTATATGTTCTTTAAGCGAAAGCATATTTTCAGGCCCCATATAATAGTGCTTCCTAACCTGGTGGGCGTATCCAAAGTATAAAGTGAAACTAAATGTTGCCGGTTGGAGAGAAAGGGATCGGCTGACAAAACATTTTAGAGCCACTGCCATGTAAGATCTGTAAGATCGAGAATAGTGGTGAGGATTCCCACAGTACAATAAGTGTTACATGTTTTATATACAAACCTAAAGACTGGAATACTGAGGTCAGATCAACAGCAAAGGGATGTTGTGGAAATTGAATTTGAAGCAAGGTCTTGTCGGTAATCAGTGACTCACCAAAAAAAAAAAAAAGGGCTGGGTCATGTGGCAAAACTAGACATGTTCTGAATATTGTTGTCTGACTGAACTTCAATAACCGCCTTACCCAACCTATATTTAAATGAATAGCTCTAGGACTTTCAAAGTATTCGGTCATGTTTACTTCCAAGTTCCAACACTGTCAGATCCCTCCCCAAACCCCAAGTGCTCCAACTCAACGTTCAATAAATTTGCAAAAGTCACATTTATCGAAATAATTTTTTTGTTTGTTTTTTAAACAAAAAGGGGAGAAGGGAGCCCACATTCTGTACAAAGCCAAACATTCTCCCCTCACACATCAAACATGTCCAACCATCATTAGCATTCACTCCAAACAAAAAGAAAATCATGTAAACAGTGAGAGAAAAAGAAACTTACCATTTCCAACATTAACAAATGCGTTTAAGGCTTTCCCCCCACCCTCTATAGAACTGTACAATGTATAAACTTAATTTAACATGCTACAGTAAAACATGGGCTTTGACATATCCATTCCACTTTTTGAATTGACACATACACACAACAAAACAAAACCGGATGTCCATCGAACATGGTCTAAAATTATGCCATGGAGCTTCACTACAAAATGAAAAAAAAGAAAAAGGAAAAAAAAAAAAAAGGAAAGTGTCTTGTTCCTGATACAGGACTGTATGTATACAAATAACTGATAGTACAGTTAAAAAAAATAAGTTCACAGTATTATTTTTCCATAACAGAATGAACTGAACTTTTCTTTAAAAACAACTTAAAATTACATTGCCATTAAAGATACATGATATTCTTTATTAATAATAAAGAAAAGAAAGAAAGAAAGAAAGAAAGAAAGAAAGAAAGAAAGAAGTTCCCAGTAAATGGAGGACCGTTATGGGTGTCGTGCCGAGCAGAGCGGCGGCACTGCAAACTTCCTCAAGTGTGTCCAGGTGAAAGGTGTGGTTAAGTGCCCGTGTAGCATAGGTCGAGTCCACTCCCACCGGATGCTCCAGTACAGATATGTGAGTACAGTGACATCAGAAGCCAGGAGACACTTTTAACAAAGTTCCTCTTCTCCTGGGTGACGTGGTGGTCTGGTTCATTCCCAAATCCCAAAGAGAAGGGGGTCGGAGGGGGGGTTGTGGGCGAGAGATACATCCTCAGAGGGAATTAGCTACTCGCCTTGAGAAAGTTGTGTCCTGAGTCTGTGACTGAGCAGCAAGTAAGATGTTCAAGCTCCAGGCTTTTGTCCTTTTTTTCCCATTTTTGAATGTATATATTAACTCTAAATTCTAAACTTCCATTGAGTTAGAGTTCACAGCTGAAGAGTGAACTTAAATAAAAAGAAAAGAAAAATCCCATCCGGTCCATTAAAAAAGTTTTTAAAAGCCACACAAAAGCACTTTTTGTGTGGTTAAAAATACAGTATCATCAATGATTTAAAGCACCAGGTTCAACTAGAAGAATCTCATTCTTTTGCTGTAGATTTCTTTCAATTTTTCAAAAGCTTATTTTTGACAGTTTTCCATTTCTGAAAGAAAAGAGCAGACTTCAATTAAGTATTAATTAAAAAGACATGGTAGTCATCACTGAAACACAAGGATGCTAGAAGCAAAGCCACTTCACCTGGGCATCAAGAGACAATAAAGGAGTCTTCTAAACCACATGCCCATTGACCTGTTAGAAAGAGGAACAGCAGTGAGTATATTTGACCCTGATCCTGTAACAACCTAATTAACTGCAATTCACCAGCTAACAGGTCAAGTAGATATCAAACACTGATTTATCCCGACATTCAACGCATGGTCAGAAATATACATTGCATAGTGCAGTCATTCCAAACAGTGCGTCCTCTTTCAGATACTGTGGGATTACGGTATTCTAGCACACATGGGGATGAAAATTTGATCTGGACACTCAGCAACTCACATCAGCTGTGGTCATCCCAGAGCCCCTTCTCTTGTCCTCACTTGATCCAACACGCACAGGACTCGACAGCCGACCAGATGCCATCACTAGGGGCAAAAACAAACATACGTTACAAACGCCTTTCAGGACACCTAATCCTGCCAGTGTGTTCCATCAAGACTTAAACACTTACTGTAGCTACGCAGTATTTATCCATCTGGACTTAAACACTTACTGTATTTAGCCTCCCTAGAGACTCCCTGGGTGCTGTAGCCTTCCTGGGAAGAGCCGGAGGAGTAACCATTACCTGTGAATGGGCAAAAACACAAGCATAAATGTTAAAGCAAGTGTTAAATCATCAGATCAACTGAACTGGAAATTCCAAACTGTATATGATATTTACATGTGCTGTGCACATCCATTGTTGAAAACATTGCAGAACAAGATTATACCGATGCAACATCTCATCATTCTTGCAGTAAAGTAAAATTCTTGGGGTTCTGATAATAGTACATAGTGTTGCATGTGAATGAGATCTGCATGTACGCATTGTAAATGTAAACACATTTCCAACCTATGTGGCCATTCAGCTGGCGGTGTTTGGCGCCGGGGGCGTAGGCAGAGTGGTTGTCGAGGCGGGCACGCTTGGGGTCCTGCAGCGACGGGTCACGGTCGTGGCTGTGGCGCTTGCGGCCGGAACATTCCTCGGCGCTGGAGCTGCGGTGGCTGCGCTCGTCCTCGTGCCTCCTCTTCTTTTTCTTCTTCTTCTTCTTCTTGTGTCTCACAGAGGTGCGGTCGCTGGGCCGCTCGGGGGAGTCCAGATCTGAACCCCTGTGGAAAGAGGGGACACATGGAAAAATTTACATCCAATACATGCATCAACCACTAATGAGTATTGCCAAATGGTGTCATTTTGGCTTTTGCCTGTAGTTTAAGTATGAGTAAAAGTTGCAAAGTTGTCAAATATAAGACATCTTCTTAATTAGTGAGGAGAGACACCTATGCTTGTCCTTGTCTTTGCTCTTCTTTTTCTTCTTGGACTTCTTGTGTTTCTTGACCTGCCGCTCCTCTGAGTGGTCATCCTTCAGGCTGCGTTTCCTGTCCGCGTGCCCACTAGAGGCAGAGGAGGAGCAGTAGGTGGACGGTTTGGCCCTGCTGGACGTTTCCTCGTCCTCGCTGTGGTGCGGTCGCGAGCGCCCCTCCTCGCCTGCCCAGCGGCTGGGGCCGTCCTCCCTGTGTCCAGACCCTCGGTGGTGGTTATACTCCCCGACGACAGGTCGCCGGTCACGATCGCGCTCGCCTCTGGATCGGTGACGGTAATAGTCTCGGTTGTGGTCACGGTGGTGGTAGTACCTGTGGCGTTCCCGGTGGCGATCCGAGTCGCGGGGGTAGCGTTCTCGGCTGCCAGAGCGCGGGCGGGGAGGACGGAACTCCCGGTCACCGCGGTGACCGTAGCCGTTGCCGTACCGGTCCCTTCCCCGGTCGCTGCCACCGTTGTGGTCATAATAGCGGCGGTGCGGGTCACGGTCCCGATCCCTCTCGCGGTCCTTCGAGGAGTAGTCGGACGGGCGTGCTTGCCGGCTCCAGTCGCGCTCCCGCTCATCTCGGCCGGTGTGCTTAGTAGTCCCGGCATCGCCCGCCTCTGGCCGCCCGTTGAGTCCGTTCACGTGCACGCGCTCACTGGTGGGACCCCTTGCCTGAGAGTCCGAGGGGCAATCTCCCGAACCGTTATGAGTCACGTGCTTCACCTCAAAGGCCTGCGGCGTCTGCTCCTTGGAGTTCGGGAGGCTGTCTGCACACACCTCGGGCAGCTTGGCCCGCGTCTCGGCTGGCGCCTCACGGGCTGGCGGCGAAAGGACAGAGGAGCCGTCCAGCTGGGAGGAGGCGCTAGCCTCGCCTGAGTCCCGCAGGCTACCAGAGGTGTGAGGTGGGGACTCATGGCCATTCTTGCCAACAGAAGGCACACTCATGCCAGCACAGGCATCAGGGGTTTTGCTGGAGCTGCGCAGGGACAAAGAAATATCAGTCTCATACTTCAAGTACTCGCCTCTCACATAGTTAACACTTCTTTTTACACAGAGTGGGACTATGACGGCCTGCTAGGCTTTCTCTGCACTATTTTCAAACTGATAAACAAATTGTGGATTTCTTTTACTATTGTTTAAGTTTACCATTTATCATATGTGTACCTTCTTACAGAATACGAAGTAGTGCGTCACCCAACATGGGTGTGTGTGTGTGTGTGTGTGTGTGTGTGTGTGTGTGTGTGGGGCTCACCTTGGCTTGCTGAGGCCTGGATTGGCCCTGAACTCAGCTTCCCGGCCATGAAAGGAGTTGGGAGAGGTCACATGACCATTTCCATGAACCTGCATGACAGATCACTTATTAGAGGCACAAAGTCACACGACGGTGAAGCTGTAAGCTGTATTAAAATGAGGTCACATTACGTACATCAAAGGCAACAACATCTCTTAGAAGTATGCACACATCATTGTGTTACACACCTTCACACCATTGACCTTGTGGTGGCCTTTGTGACCATTCTGGCTGGGCTTGAGGTCATCGTGGCCATTGGCATAGCCATTGGAAGAACCGTTGGTCTTGGGTTGGCTAGCCATGAGATCGCTGGTGTGCCTTTTAGCCGGCGGCGACATGCCATGTCCGTTCCTCTTCCCGTTGGTAGGCTTGGCAGCACCGTGCTCCTCACCATTCTGACCATTCTGACCGTTCTGCCGGAAGCCGCTATTGCTCTCCTGGTCCGACTCCTCGGAGGACTCCTCACCGTAGGGCACAAGCAGGGCAGAGGCAGCAGTGGCGCTGCTGCTGCCACTACTACTGCAACTGCTGCTGTAGGGGGCGCCGTTGAGCTTGGAGCCAGAGGAGGAGGGGGAGGGGTCTGAGGTAGAGTGCAAGGTGGAGAAGGAGGAGGAGGATGACGAGGAGGCAGCAGCACTGGACGAGGGCTGAGTGTGGGATAAGCCGGAGGTGGACAAGGAGCCCGGCTGGGACAGGCCCGGCCGGACACTCTTGCCCTGGCCGATGAGGAAGGACAATTTCTGCCTCTTGTCTGGGTCGGCGATCTCCGTGGGCCTGGGTGCATGGGAGGCATGGGTGGTGGAGGAGGAAGAGGAGGAGGAGGAGGAGGAGGATGATGCAGACGAGGAAGCAGAGGACAAGCCTGACCCAGTTTTGGTCAAAGTGCTGCTGCTGCCGCCGCTGCCGGCGCTACTGCCGTACCTGAAGCCACTGTGGTACGCCCGCCCATTAACCTGAGGACCAATCAGAGGGAAAGAGGAACAGTCCAGCGTTAGAGTGCCCCTCTCAAAGACAACTAGCCATACATCCTGCTTCCATTCAAGCATACAGTGCGTATTTTAACCTTGATGGAACTAACTATGTGTCAATATAGGTCTACAGGACCAGGGTCCTGAGGTCCTACCTTGAGCAGGCGTGGCGGCCCATTGGACGCTGGCACAGCAGGTCGGTTGACCGTCAGACCCCGGACGTTCAGAACTGGCCTGGGAGGGGTGCGGATCATTGGGGACACCTCCCCTCCATTCTTGACATCATGACACCTGATGAGGAAAGATTAAAGCAGAGGTCACCATTATAACCTGTTATCAGTCACTGCCAGGGTGCTACTGAGGGATTCCGAAAGAACACTGCTAAAAAGGAAATCGGTCTAAGGAGGGTGAGCACAAACCTGATGTAGAAGAGGACGTAGGCCTGCTGGTTAAGAACCGAACGGATATCACTGACAGACACCGACGAGTCGTTCATCTGGTACCACTGCCCGTTACTACCCTAAAAACAAAGACACCAACAAAATAAGCCGAGGTGCATCAACACTGCTGAGGACTTGATAGAGTAGGCACACCTGGGTCTTCCCGGAGGCCCGCGGCATGGATGGCCTTACCTTTACGTAGCAGTAGTAGTGGCCGGCGTGGCAGCTAAAGCCAGAGTGGACGAGTACGGCATACAGGTTGTATATCAGCGGATCGCCATGAGGCTGGGACATGTAGGGCCGCAGATCGAGGTACTCCGCATACCTCACATCCTGTGTAGGGGAGAGGCCTTTAATGAGCTACCGGTTGAGGTTCCCAGAGGACTAGCACAATGGTGGTGCGAGGCTGAGAGAATGACACTGACCTTGGCGATCTTGCCGCCGTTGTAGTTGGCAAACCGCTTGAGTGAAATGGTCAGCACGTTAGAGCTGCGGTGGAGGGTGAATCTCTTGGAGGCTGGGACCATTTTCTTACATCTGCAATCCAATCAGAACAAGCCAAGTCAGAAAGAATTCTAGTAAACTCTTAAGAGTGTCAAATCACTGCAGTGATTTAATGGTCAGATTCAAAAGGTCATAACTTACTTGGTACACTTGTAGGCGTTCTCTCCATCAAGTTGCTCCGGCTTGACAAACTGCTCCAGAGCCTTAGTAATGGTCGGGGCAGTCTGGGTTTAAAAAAACATAAAAAAGCAATTGTACATTGTCACCACTCATGAGGATCAGTGCTTAACCAAATCTTACTCAATTCACATATTTGAAAAAGTATATAATTTATAAATATATAAAATAATAATTAAATTGATCAAATCTTACCTTAATGTCCAAAGCAACATCCAGGTATGGGTCAAATGTATCAGACACTGCTTTGCAGTTTAGGCATTTTACTGTCAATAAAAATACAGAAATAATTTTTTTTGTCAATCTCTTTTTGTTACTGTTAATTACAGTGATTTTAGACTGAGGGTATGTGTGACACTGGCAAAAGACTTCCTCTTATGCAAACACCTACCTCTAGACCTCAAATACCCTCCAAAGATCTGATGGATGAGAGTGGTCGCCTGCGTTTGCCGGTCCAATCTATTGAACAGGAAATGGCAAACAATGAGAGCATGCAAATCACTGCTGATAGCCTGTGCATCATCAATTCCTCTGGTCAAGTCATGTGACTTAATGTTACTGTAGAAACAGGCCTACGCTCAAAAGTTTGTGTAACAAAACAAGGAAACACAGTGGTTCTATGGAAAGAGCTAAGGGATCTCATGTAAAACCTACTTGTTTCCAGGCAAGCAGGACTTTTGCATAGCATCCACAGTGTACCGCAGGAACTCATGGGCATCCTCCTGACTCCCAAAGCGGAAATGCTTGGCAATCCCTGTAAACAAAGCCCAAAGTGTTTGGAAGTTTTTTCCCCCTCCTTCTTCTAAAGTAGCCTCAGTGTAACACCACATCCATTATACATGGTAGGTAAACAGGTGGGACACTCACGTTTCAGGTCATTGAGAACACCGATGGGTTTGATGACGTTGCCCGAGTTGGCAAACACCTGGGTGATGTGGTTCTGCATTGTGCACATCATGCAAAACCCAGGTTCATGACCTGCGGAGAAGAAAAACACCGGCAGTTATGCACTGGTTCAGACAGGCCTTGTGCCAGAAGACAGATGAGACGACGGCGGTAACCCTACGCATGCTCACATGTCTTGGAATGCTCGCGGGACAGCATGTAGTTGGCCAGGGGGGTGGTGTAGGTGAGACACTGCAGGGCCGAGTTGAGGAAGCAGGTGTTGCCCAGGTTCTGGAGGCCAGCTCCGATGCGGTGCATCTGGTTCCACTTGAGGCTCAGACGCTCGGCCGGGAACAGCACCTTCTGCGGGAGAGCGATGCCGTCGCCGCTGGTGGCCGTCACCTGCTCCTTAGGCCGCTCCGTAGCGAGGGGGGTGGTGGAGGCGCTGGTGGTGGTGGCGGCGGCGGCGCTGTACAGGGTGGCTCCAGGGGTGGGACCCATGCAGGGGGTCTTTGCCCTGGGGGGGTCGGACGTGGATGAGCCCCCTCCCCAGCTGGAGCAGCTGCCGTCCATGTCCCCAGAGGAGAAGGAGGCCAGCGAGCCAGAGCGATTCCCCCGCACTGACTCGAGGTCAGATTTCTCTAATGGTTTGTCAACTATGGTCATCGTTCATTTCTGTTAGGGGTGAAATCGTGAGAGCATAAAAATATTAGCTTCTTAACACTGGCAACATCTAAGATCATACACATCTGCTCACATATCTGCCAAGTACAGTATAGTTGGGGAAAAAAAAAAAAAAAAAAAAAAAAACATTAACTGACTGAAGCACAAACTATTTGTACAATCAATATTCATTTTGCGATAAGGGTCCTCATATGCATAAAACATAGATATATCACTACTTGTGCAAAGTTTATCCTCATGCACAAACAAATGTAACCATGAGACACAACCCCTCAATGTTTACAATCTGCATATTGTATTACAATGTCTACGATACATTGGAACTGTGGTAGCAAGTAAGCAGGCCTTTTCTAATATGAGGCACTACCATTGTGTGCTGAATGAATCACTTTTCCTTTTCAGAAATTTCCTTACAACAGTAACAACTACAGTGATATCTACAAAGCGGTATTTAAAAACAAATTACTATACTATTTATGTCACAGCTTCACCTACACACGTTTTAGGCTATCAGTGAATTGCCCAAAAGACATGGTAGAATCTAGTGTATTTGCCAACGTACATAGTGTACGGTTAAGGTTAAATCTCACAAATCAAACGGTGTTCAAAACGAGTGAGCGTGACACGTGACTGACGGGAAACGCCATTAAAGCGGTGCTGTTGCGAATGCAACCTTGAACTTCAGTCTAATACATAATCTTGAGTTAACGTAAATAAGGCAGCGCATTTACTAGATTATGGCAATAACATCTACACCTCCTGTGAAAACAGAAGGCAATTTACTGGCTAAGTAGTTAGCAAACTACAAAATAGGCTAATTATCCTAGCCTTAGCAAGTTAGCCAACATGCCGACAGAACTTATCTAGCCAACGCTAACTGGCTAGCAAGCTAATGCGACCCAAACAGATACGCGGCCCGGTCTTGGCTAGCTTGATAGCTAATGTTAGTTTTTGTTTACAAAGTCGTATCAAAAGCCTGATTCGCGATGCGCAGACAATCACACTTGGATTCCATCACAACAAAAACGCACAGCAAATATGTAATTAATCCATTTAATTTCCAACTTAATTTCACAACAGGAAACACGCTATCGCTAGGTATTCCTTTATAACTAGCTTCTGGCTAGCTGGTTTAACTACACACGTTCACATCGACTGCCACGGCCACATAGCTAGCAAGTGAGGTGTGAGGCCCTAGAAAACGAATTAGGCCTCGGGTATGAATAAAGTAATAAAACATTCAGTTGACAGGGAACTACAAGGCAATCCGCGAGTTTAGATGGACGTGGCCTACCTTTCCTTGAAACAAGAACAGAATAAATTGTAGTGGCAGTGTATGCGCATGGTAACACCAAACGCCATGGTAACGGCCAGTGTAACAATCCAGCCTGAGCAAGTGGAACGTTGACAGACGTCGTGCACGCAACAATACCAGGCTGTTAGCGTTCCAAACAAAAGATCGGATCATAGTGAATTTGATTTCTGTTCCACAACTATATATACAAAAACACAATAACGTTATCAGATCGTAATTTACTCCAAGTGAGGTAAACGGGAACTGGTAAGGTCGGCACAATAAGGAGGGGCTCAAGATTTAAAATTCACCGGTGCTCAAGCACTCGCCTCCGACATTACACTGGAGGACTCGGAGGTTTTCTAGCACTGTCCAAATCGGATCGCTCACAGCAGACCTTCTTCCCGCGCAAAATAATTTAGTCAAAATTGGCTTATAAATAGATAACAAGCACTTACCTGTAGCTTTTAATAATGTAATATATTACACGAAATTATCCATCCTTTCAGCCACCGAGCGTCCGGCGGTGAACAATGACGTAGTTTCCCCACGGGTACATCCGGGTAAATCTGATGTTAAGCAACTTATGCTCTTTATACATGTCGTAGAACGGGAGGCGGGGTGCGTGATAGTCAGCATGCCTCGGCCCGGCAGCCGGTCTCTTGCATGGTCTGTACTAACCGCTAAACCAAGCATTATGCTTCAGCGTTGTGTTAGCTGATCATTGTGGCTGCTGTTGGCGCTGAATTGGCAATAAAACATGGAGAATGCTTGAAAATCTATATATATCAGAAATACATCTAATATCAGAGATACATTTAGGCTGTATATATGCATTCACATGTAGGCTACCATTTATATTTTTTTTATATATTATTTATTTTTTATCATTACTATAACAAATATTACTACTGTCTGTAAATGTATGAAAAAGTGACAGTTTAAAACTGCAGTGCATGTTTTCTTTAGCCTACATTTTGGCAATGTTAAATGTGCACAGACTGTGCTGAATAAAACAATGTGTAATTGTAATACAAACAGTGCCCCATTAGGCTACTCTGAATGGTGTATGATGAGCAACTAAAATACAAACAGTGCCCCATAGGTAGGCTACTCTGAATGGTGTATGATGAGCAACTAAAATACAAACAGTGCCCCATAGGTAGGCTACTTTGAATGGTGTATGATGAGCAACTAAAAGTGCAGGTGATCCTAAGTAGGCATTGGCTACAAATGGTGCTTTCAAACCTCTAGTTGGGAAACTCAGTTTGGATTTGCATTCTGTCCAACAAGGACTAGTTAAGGCTTGTGAAGACCATAAGATCTAGAGAAAAAAAAGGCTAAATCTATAGGCCTCGGCTTTGACATGTCTGACATTGTAGGCTACTGATTTCAGCTGCTTGGATATATTCTATATTGGGCCTATACAGTATGATTACATGTAACCTACATACAGACATGCACATACACACACATAATCATAGTGCACACGTATCAATAACAGATAGGTTACAGTAAAATCAATTTCTTTAAAATAAACACAAAGTTAGGAGTGACAAATAAAAAGAAGATACTGCTTTCATGTGCAGGGCCTAGTGGTTTCCAAAAAAATGCTTTTTCAACAATCAAAGATCATCACTTTTAATTTTCAAGTCAGATTCCAATAGAAAGCCATGACAGTCCAGAAGGTCGGTGGGAGAGGCTATATGTGCGTCTGCACACAATATATATTATTATTATATAATAATTTATAGCCATATTGTAGGCTACTTGCTTGCCTTGGGGAGAGTGGGGACAGTTGCTCCACTTTTTACCTTTCCTTGTATATCTCTGACTGTTGACTGAGACTGTTTTCAATAGAAAGGCCAAATTTGTATCTATTTAGCCCACATCTGTCCCCTATCCATGTATAATTATGCAACATGTTTAAATATTATAATATTGAACTAAATTACATTTTAATTGAGAGAGTGAAACGTTGCAACTGCCCCCACACAAGGTGATGGTTGCAACAGTCTTGAGGGACAGTTGCAACATTTAAAATTGCATAAAATGACAAAAATCACTCTTGATTATCCTTTATTTGATTTTTTTTAAACAGTGATGAAACAACACTTAATTTTGACTGTTCAGTATTAATTAATTAATTAATTAATTAATTAATTAATTAATTAAAGAAACAGACCTAACAAAACACTCAGAACTGTTTTAATGAGACATCTCGAATTTGAGGCCATCTTGACCCTTTGAAGAGTGTGGGGAGGGAACAAAACTTTGGCAGGATTTGCATTTTTCCAGTAATAAACATGACAATCTTTCAAATGACAACAGAATGTAACAGAACCTTGTATTAATTATTACAATTAATTTGTACTGCTCAGTAATAATGAATTAACACATGTGAGGACAGTTGCAACATAGCGTTGCAACCATCCTCACAGGGTCAGCCATTTTAAAACTAGCCATACTAGCTTAGCACATTAGCTTTGACACATGATAGCTATGCCTATTAAAAGCTAAGAAACTGCTGATTTAAATTATACAACTTTACAATACTCTCTGCAAACAGTTTAGACACTATGAGAAAAATTCTGATCATAAATTTTCTGATCATAATTTTTTTTTACCTTGCTTTTGGTTTTCCCAGAAGAGATGATCAAAACTGGCGGCAATCTTGCAGAAAGGAGGTCAACTGAGCATGTGCAAAATGAGTGTCATCACTCTAGCTTGTTTCTGATTGGAGAAATCTGCAGTGTTGCAACTGCCACGTGTTGGTTGGTTAAATGACCTGTTCCGGTGAAAATGGTGACTTTTCCCGCTGCCCCTAGCGTCCCCAGGCGGAAAACCAATCTTGCAACATTGAGACTACCGTCCCGGAAAGAGAAGTGAGAAACAAGAAACTCGTTTTAAAATCGTGTTTCTTACCTTGTAACATCCACATTGTCTGCCGAACTTATGCTAACCGCTTTGCTAGCTTGTAAACAAATCCATGTGCTTTATCGTTACCTTTTTCCACAGTTTGAAATAGCATAATGTACAATTTCTCCAGCAGAGGGGAAATCCTGCCAAGTTTCCCTTTAAGACAAACATAGCACAAAAATTTGGGCGTTATGATTCTCAAGTTATTCCATGAAAACTGCTTTCGGCCTACCCGGCAATGTTGGGCAAAAGACAAAACAAAAATGACCCATTTTCTGAACACAGGGAGTGCTATAATAAGCAAATCTCTAGAACCATATAGATGTTTTGATAAACTATTATATAATTTAGTAAGGAATTGATCCAATTCTTACAAAATTGGGTACAGATCATCTTCAGACTAAGCTGAACAGGTTGGCTTTTTTCGATTTTTGATTTATTTGTCACTCCATCTGAAAGTTACGCATGAATCCTACATCCTACTACCTATATTGTGTCTTGTAAAGGTCCAATCCTTTTCAAAGTTGGTACAGACAATTAATACTACATTCTCTGGATGCACACCAAATTTCATACAATTCAGTCAATAGGAGACGCTACAGCCCCCACCTTCATTCTGCTAAAGGGCACTTCATCATCATTCAACATTGTTTGTTTTTATGTTGATTGCAAATTATTTTGACAATTTTGACATTCAACAGAACATTTCAAATAATAAAACAAGTTCTAAATGGCATTAACAACAATACCTTTAGTAGTATCTTTAGAGGCAATCACTTCCAACAAACACTTTCTTTTTTTTGTAATTTACTAGCTTTTTCAGTTTACAACTCTCCCTCATGGGATCAACAAACACTTTCTATAGACTACACTTTCTATACACTCTTCTACTAGACCCTATGCAGTCTGTTTTCATGAGTCATTATACTGAAACTGCTTTTCTGTCTGTGACCGAAGCATTGAGAGTAGCTAAGTCCTCATCTAAGTTGCTAAGTCATTAGTATTCATTCTACTAGACTTATCTGCAGCCTTCAATACTGTTAACCATAACATTCTCCTTTCTACACTATCTGAACTGGGATGTTTAGGAAAGTCCTTGACTGGTTTAAATCCTACCTTAAAGGGCACATGACCTCACCACAGGTGTGCCTCAGGGATCAGTATTAGGGCCCCTACTTTTCTTTATTTACACACTTCCTTGGGTGAGACCATTCGCTCCCATGAATTTGATTATCACTGCTATGCGGACGATACTCAACTTTACCTGTCTTGAGCTTTTAGTGTTTCCACCACAAAGCACACCCAAGGACTGGGCGCTGAACGCACTAGCAAGTGTCCTTTTCAAACAATCACTATAAGCCTTAAAATAAACTTTAGCATATGCTAATTGGCCCCACCCACCTCAATTGAATTAGGCTAACAGTAGGATGTGTTGGACTGGGTTATGTACTAATTTATCTAACTATGACTGGGTGTATGTACTAATTAACTCTAGGATAGAAGACAAAATAGCTAATTTCCCAAAAGGCACCATATGTTTCTTTAAGACAGTGTTTCTCAAAGTGTGGTCCGGGGACCACTGGTGGTCCGCAAGCTAGCCCAAGTGGTCCGTGAGCAGACGTGGTAAAATATAATATAGATGAGTTGTTTGCAATATTGAACCAAGTTGTATGTAAATCCAAACAATTCTGCAACACTGCCTATGTAAGGCATGCCAGTTTAAATCATATAAATTCTCTGACACAATAAGCAAGGTGCAAAGACAATCAGTTAGTAGGCCTATTGTGTAATTTACTGTTGAAGTAGGTCTACTTTTTTTTTTTTTTAGCTAGGTGGTCCGTGAGGCTATTTTTATTGATTAAGTGGTCCTTGATCTGAAAAAGTTTGAGAAACACTGCTTTAAGAGACAGACGCTAGCATCCATGGTTTTTAGCCTCCTTGCTAGCATGCCAGCCTCTAGGGGGCAAATTAGAAGGATTGAGCCCAGGCAAGTGCAAGGTTTTGTCACACAGTCGAAACTTCACACATAGCCTAAACGCACACCCCAGTTTTTGACTCGGTGTCAGAATGTATGGCTACTTCCTTAAAATCCAACATGTCTGCCATTTTAATTATGCATGATTGTCTCATTATGCATTTCATAATGCTGAAAGATGGCTATAACGTCATATTATTTTTTGCAACACAGCTTAATTTAGCTTGAAAGTAATCTGCTACGGAGCAGGTTAGTTTTGTGGCATAAATTCCTATAGTTACCAAGCTGGGATTCGCGTTAACCTCATTAATGGAACAGAATTCTCACTAAAATTAGCGAGACTTATCGAAATAAGCCAGGTTTGGTCTTTAGCAAGGTTGATGGAATACCCCCCTGCTGCTTCAAGTTTTAAGGGTGCTCGTTGCAGCAGGGAGTTAGGATAGACTCAACTTCTGGCTGGACTCATAGAAGGTCACTTCAGAATAGTCCACTTTGTGTTCCTTAACCATTCTGGGGTACTTACTGTGTGTTTTGAGGACCCATGTACTGTGACTGTTTTGACACGGAGCTTTACGTTTCGCTCCAGATTCAGGGCGCAACAAAGCAGCACCAAAACATAACTGAGCCTCCTCTATTTTTCAAAATTTGTGTTCTTTTCATGGACATGTTCATTAAAAAAAAAAGAAATCTGTGAACATAGAGCCAAAAAGCATCATCAATCAATAAATCAATCATCATCATCATTTCCAGTCTGGCTTCTTTTTTTTTTTTTTTTTGTTTTTTTTTAGTCTGACTTTTTCTGTCCAAAAAGTGACCAATGTTTTCTCTCTCTCTTAGAGAACATCTAAATGTTCTCATAGCATTTTTTTTAACATGCTTGTCTTATCATTTTCTTTCTGATTTCTAGTTACCTTGGCATCTCTTTTCTCCTCCTTCATTTTTTGGTGAATACCATGCCAGACTGCAGATTTAAATAGGCTAAACTCAAGATTCAAGATACATCTGCGATACCAATTAAGGTGAAACAGATAGTTTTAAACCTCACTATAATCTAATAATTTATCATCTTTTTCAACAACAAATCTGCCTGGGCCATTTTAAAATATATACATAATGTTGATACTTATTAAGTATGATGTGTAATGTGCATATGCTGCAATGTGATGTGATGATGCCATTGTACAGATCTGTGAAAATGAATTCCCCCAATGGAACAATAAACTAACTAACATAAAATGCAGCTATACATGAGAAAATTGCTTTGAATGCCATCCCTTTTAGGCAGAAACAAAGCATGCTTTCAAGTAATCTGTAAGAGTACCAACAAATTCAGACACAACAATATGTCTTTCTAACAGAATGCATATAATATTCACATAATAAGTAAATACAGAAGACAGTTTTAAATTTATTTTACAGTTTTAGATAAGTAAAATATGGCACTCTTACATACAGACAGTGTAATATTCACACAGAAATATATTGACAATAAATTATTGACATAATTTTTTTTTTTTTACAGTTGGATTTAGCTGGGAGGAAGACTTGCAGAGGGTGACTCTGTGTTTTCCATTTGCTGGACATTATTCTGCGAGCCCTGCAGTTCACTTATTCGTCTTCGGAGCTCATTTATCTCCTCCTCCTGTTCATCAATCTTCCTCATTAAACTGTGGATAACCTTGGTGCGAGAGACAGATGTTTTGATCAATTTCAGGAAATAGTGGCAAGTGGGAATGGAAAATCAAATCAAATTTCTGAAGTCCTGAAGTATACTTGGAACAGCTCTTACAGTATCACCTTCACATTTTTTAAGTGGTCGTGGACCATTACTCAGTGTGGGACAAGACTACATCTGGGCCTACTGTTATGTGTTTTTAAACGGAGTATGAAAATAAAACCTCAATGCACAGTACTCACAACATAAATTAATTACATAAATAAAACTTGATAAAGTTTAAAAGGTGATGAAATGTAGGTTAAAAGCACTCAGATCCTAGTGTTGTGGGCTCATGTCTCATGGCCCTGCCACACCGCAGCTAAAAACATATGGTGGGAAATTAGTAATTGTGGTACAAATTGTGAAAAATATTGATGAATGAGGATTCGTGCCAAAAAGTCCCCATACATTTATTCCATTGAAAAATCACATTTAAGGAGGCAAGAGACTTTTCAATGTGGTTCAGGATAGAGGTTTGTGTCATAACCTTATAAGAATGAAAAGGTTGCTCCACAACACATTTAGTGAAGGTTATTAAGCAAACTGCTTACATCACCTGTGAAAAGGTTGCTCCTTTGCTTCTCGCGGTCAGCCAGTCTGTGTATTTGGATAATTTTGTTATACATTATATTAGTTTATGGCCATTTCTGGACAGCCTTAGTAATCAGTTGTCTTTCAAATTCTCTGCACGCCATAGAGAGTTGTTTTCAAGTAGCACTAGCCCTGCCATCAATCATTATGTTAAGCCCACCAAATCCACTCTATACACGATTTCAAAGGCCTGATTAAGTTTAGATTTCTAGGCCATCATTATATGTGTATACAGTACAGAGAGTAAAAATATTGGGGTTTGGCTCCTTTTGCAGCAGTAAATAATAAGAGTAATATGTAGGGGTGTCATGATTCTCCAATTTTTTTTTTTTTTTTCCAATTTTAAAGTCACTATTTGATTCTTGATTTAAAATTATATTACTATTAATGCTTATGTTGTTCACTTTTTTTTTTTGGGGGCTTTATTTTGAAACCGTTCCTACCACAAGCTACTAAGCAGAACAGACAACATAGACGTGAACATAGTGAAATAACACAGAATGATAATTTGATTGTTATAGCACACTCCGTAGAGTAGCCTTAGTGTTAACTGACGTGAATAAATGATCCTCAAAATATTTCCACACCAGTGATTTCAGAGAAGCAGGAGGGTGTTTGAGTTAGGTTGAAGTCTTTTTTTAAGTGGCTGTAGCCTCAATAGGAGATAATGTTAAATTGGCACTTCAACACTTGTGTGTGTGTTTTTTCCCTCTTGGCATGCATGCTGGACGTGATATTGGGGGTGTCGCTGCATTGTTGATTCTACCTTTGATTTAGAAGCTTGAGATTGTGATGTCATTTTGATCGGTTTTCAACTTAAAAGCGAGATTGTGACAGCCCTATATGTAGGCTAAGTGCAAATGTTGTGAGGGGAGCAGTGTGGCACAGGTTATTGGAGCTTTTTTTGCCTTTGTGTAAAATAAACTTTCTTCAGTGGTCTTTTAAGGTGTACATTTTCATGAAGATGTCTGCAAATCACCAGAATGCTTTGAAATGTAAGGGTAAACTAATTTCTTGTTATAATAATATTATAAACATATGTACATGTTAATGCATTTACTTTTAAAGAAGTAAACTTTAAGTTTGTTAAACAACAACAAATGACAAATAATGTTGATGTGTGGACTATTGTGTTCTTCTCATTATTTTGGATGTGCTACCATCTTCTATCTCTTAGAGTCGTACCTTACCTTGTCTTTGGTGCTGAAGAGCTCACTCTCCAAAAGCTGTGTTGCACTAGGCCGCTCTGATGGGTCCTGACTGGTCAGCAGCTGGATGTACTTGGTGAGGACAGGCCACTTTTGAGACAGCGTTTCTGGAATCTTACCCTGTCGGAGCTCCCCAAGTTTGTGCGCACGTTCCATCTCAGTCCCAAATGGCTGGAACAGCTCCACTGCAATCACCCCAATACTGTACATATCAGACTGGAGACATCACAAAGGCATTAGGTGCTGAGGGTAAAACTATGTATTGTACTATGTATAATAACACACAAAAAAAGCTTTTAAAATGTTAGCTTAAAATGTTAAAATGAAAAACATTTTAAAATGTTAGCTTCTACTATCTCAATGTCATACACATTTCCACCATCACTGTCAACATTTTTAATGTGAAATCATACATTAAAAAAGGTGCAATTAACGGTTTGTGAGTTTGTGTTTGCTTTTAAAAGGATAACAGTTGACAATTGCTCCCATGGCTAGTGTGCATGTTGCAACTGAGATATTTTTAAGAATTGGATGAGGTCCCTTATCCTAGTTTTGTGCAATAGGCCCCAGGTGAAACCTATCCTGGATAAGTGCGCGCTCACGGCTCCCTCAAATAGACCCCGCCACCGATCACAGATTCACTGATTCACCATGGCAACTAGAGCGGCTTCATTGCTTCTTCTACGGTGTGAAGTAGGTAGCGAGCCTTTTCACAACAGCAACAAACAGCAAAACCTTTGTTTAGGAGAATATTGCAACTAGTGTCGCGACCACCACGCGCAAAATGGTTATGGCGCTCCCGTGACGTCACATAGTCGCATGACAGGTCAGGAATGGCGAAATGTAAAAGTTAATTAATGATCACAAAAGTTTAAATAATGACAGTGGGTCTAGTTATATGTGATAACAATGTGTAGTGGGCAGTGGAATAACTATTGGTTTCCGTTTGTGGTGACTGCTGACTGAGATAAGGGATGAGATTAAATAGATCCTGGAACTTAGCCTGGTCTGGAGCAGGCTAGCTCCACAGAATAAATCGCCATGGTGACTTACAGTATACCATAACATATCCTGCTGCCCCCTATCCCGCTTTTGTGCAACCGGATCACGGATAAATTGAGCCAGGATAACCAAGATATTATTATTTACTATTGTTAAGCAGAGTACTGTATGTATGATGTATGTGAGTGATGACAGTGAAGATGTGTGTGGGCGGGGAGGAAATGGAGCAGGACTGTGTGTGTGTGTGTGTGTGTGTGTAGTGTGTGTGTGCAGGTGGGGCAGTGTGCTGTAAGTATGTAGAGGATGTGTGTTGAGAAGATCCTGAAGACAATGTGCTGTGTATGTAGGGAGGGGGTGCAGCAAGTATGTAGAGGAGGCTTACTGTTGGCAAGCAGTGTGATGTATGTATGAGGTGATGACAGAGATGATGTAAGTGTGTGTATTTTTTGTGTTGTGATGGGGGTGGGGGCAGAAAGGCTAGGCAATCAAGGACATAAGTAGATGGGAGAAATCAAAAAAAAATAATAATAAATAAAAGTTCTGGAGGTGTGATACTGCAAAAGTTGGAGAAAGTCAGATATGTGTGTGTGTGTGTGTGTGTTTTGATGTGTGATGAAAAAATAGAAAAATGGATCCTGGAACTTAGCCTGGTCTGGAACAGGCTAGCTCCACAGAATAAATCGCCATGGTGACTTACAGTATACCATAACATATCCTGCGCCCCCTGCCCCCATTTGTGCAACTGGATCACTTGATAAATTGAGCCAGGATAACCGATTAAATAGATCCTGGAACTTAGCCTGGTCTGGAGCAGGCTAGCTCCACAGAATAAATCGCCATGGTGACTTACAGTATACCATAACATATCCTGCTGCCCCCTATCCCGCTTTTGTGCAACCGGATCACGGATAAATTGAGCCAGGATAACCAAGATATTATTATTTACTATTGTTAAGCAGAGTACTGTATGTATGATGTATGTGAGTGATGACAGTGAAGATGTGTGTGTGGGCGGGAGGGGAATGGAGCAGTGACTGTGTGTGTGTGTGTGTGTGTGTGTAGTGTGTGTGTGGGTAGGTGGGGGCAGTGTGCTGTAAGTATGTAGAGGATGTGTGTTGGAGAAGATCCTGAAGACAATGTGCTGTGTATGTAGGGGGGGGCAGTGTGCAGCAAGTATGTAGAGGAGGCTTACTGTAGCAAGCAGTGTGATGTATGTATGTGAGGTGATGACAGAGATGATGTAAGTGTGTGTGTTGCGGATGGGGGTGGGGGGCAGAAAGGCTAGGCAATCAAGGACATGAGTAGATAGATAGAGGAGAAATCAAAAATAATAAATAAAAAGTTCTGGAGGTGTGCAAAAGTTGGAGAAAGTCAGATATGTGTGTGTGTGTGTGTGTGTGTTTTGATGTGTGATGAAAAAATAGAAAATGGATCCTGGAACTTAGCCTGGTCTGGAGCAGGCTAGCTCCACAGAATAAATCGCCATGGTGACTTACAGTATACCATAACATATCCTGCTGCCCCCTATCCCGCTTTTGTGCAACTGGATCACGGATAAATTGAGCCAGGATAACCAAGATATCCCGGCTTAATCCCTTATCCTAGTTTTGTGCAATAGGCCCCAGGCTAAGTTCCAGGATCTATTTAATCTCATCCCTTATCAGCAGTCACCACAAACGGAAACCAATAGTTATTCCACTGCCCACTACACATTGTTATCACATATAACTAGACCCACTGTCATTATTTAAACGTTTGTGATCATTAATTAACTTTTACATATAAGCCATTCCGACCTGTCATGCGACAATGTGGCGTCACGGGAGTGCCCTAACCATTTCAGCGTGGTGGTGGCGGCACTAGTTGCAATATTCTCCTAAACAGAGGTGTTGCTGTTTGTTGCTGTTGTGAAAAGGCTATCGCTACCTACTTCACACCGTAGAAGAAGCAATGAAGCCGCTCTAGTTGCCATGGTGAATCAGTGAATCTGTGATCGGTGGCGGGGTCTATTTGAGGGAGCCGTGAACGCGCACTTATCCAGGATAGGTTTCACCTGGCTTGATGAATCCGTGTCTGCTCATCCTGGGGCCTATTGCACAAAACTAGGATAAGGGATTAAGCCGGGATGTCTTGGTTATCCTGGCTCAATTTATCCGTGATCCGGTTGCACAAAAGCGGGATAGGGGGCAGCAGGATATGTTATGGTATAAATCACCATGCCGATTTATTCTGTGGAGCTAGCCTGCTCCAGACCAGGCTAAATTCCAGGATCTATTTAATCTCATCCCTTATCTCAGTCATCAGTCACCACAAACGGACACCAATAGTTATTCCACTGCCCACTACACATTGTTATCACATATAACTAGACCCACTGTCATTATTTAAACGTTTGTGATCATTAATTAGCTTTTACATATCGCCATTCCGACCTGTCATCGCGACAATGTGATCCACAGGAGTGCCTAACCATTTTTGGCGTGGTGGTCGCGGCACTAGTTGCAATATTCTCCTAAACAGAGGTGTTGCTGTTTGTTGCTGTTGTGAAAAGGCTATTCGCTACCTACTTCACACCGTAGAAGAAGCAATGAAGCCGCTCTAGTTGCCATGGTGAATCAGTGAATCTGGGGTCGGTGGCGGGGTCTATTTGAGGGAGCCGTGAGCGCGCACTTATCCAGGATAGGTTTCACCTGGCTTGATGAATCCTTGTCTGCTCATCCTGGCTTGCTCGTTGTGCAACCAATTAAGCCTGTGCGCTCTTGTTTTGGATTCATTGAGCGCAGCTCAGTAACTTATCCCGGATGTCTTTATTCTGCTTTTGTGCAACAGGCCCCAGAGGGGTATTTCACAAAGGCAGAATTAAGACATCCAAGATAAGTGATAAAGCGAGGTTTGACATAGCGTTGTCTGGTCATTCTAGCTCAACTCGTTTCACTAATGCCAATTCAGGATGAGTAGGAGCGACTATGTCAAGCCAGGTGTAAGTAATTCAGGATGTGTGCGCGTTCTCGTCTCTGCTCCAAAGTGCCCACGGTTGGAATAATAAAGACGCGGAAAATAGCGTCATTCACACAAAGTGAACAACCGCTTTTGATATAGACTAACAATGAAGTAAAGTTATCCTTTTTGGAATGGGGAATCATGGCTATTTCTGTAAAACAGCAGAAGTAGGTGTGGTAGACCAACTGAATGCAAATTCATTATGCACCCACGTGTGAGTGCTTCCTTGTCTCGGCACGCAACATCATTAAGAAAGCGCTTGCCACTGCAAAGATACACATAGTATGATATACCTTAATATTATAGTTAAAGATACCTTCGAAAACTTGCCCCTCCACTTCCAATCAACTACAGTAAGCTATTCATCAAACGTCTATCAATAAAATAAGCAAACAATGAGTACCTAGGCCTATGTTAATAATTATAAGGCTATCACAATTAAAATAACCATATGGTAGTAGGCAGACAATCTGTTTTGTTTTGCGAGCAAATACATTTAGCAAATAGTTTATAAATGGAATAAAGCTCCTTAAAATTAGCACGGAGGTCTGATGTGAATGACAGCTAGCTGAACCAATAAGACCACATAATTACCATTAGAATTAACTTAGCTTGGCTGTTAGCCTGGCCGGGACCAGACTAGGTGCAGAGAATAAATCCCCATGGTAACTTATGTGGCATCTCTTTTGTGAAACCAAGTCAAGGCTAAATTCATCCAGGATAACCTAAAAATCCCAGCTTAATCCCTTATCTAGGTTTTGTGAAATACCCCTAGGGTCTGGACAGAAAACAAAACACTAAAAGTAAACAAATGTTTTCAAAAATATATTTACACTTTGGGCAAAAGCATCTGCTAAGCACCATAAAAGGGCTGAAACAGAAAACAAGGTATACAAAGTACGCAGTTAAATGGGGACACTAGCCTATTTATTGTATCTTCACTGTTATGTCATCACTATAAATTCAGAAGCATTTCATTTTTTTTGTACGACAAAATACTTTATTCACCCAGTGGCCAAATAATGATAGGCCCATGCTATAGGCCTACTTCACCTTGGAGTCATAATGGGATCCTTCCAGTTGCTCAGGGGCAGCATACACAAATGTTCCAACACCTGTTGTGTGTGTTGAACCTGTTGAAAGAGATCAACACAATTTTTTTTATTTTTTTTATTTAAACCTTTATTTTACCAGGAAGGTCCCATTGAGACACAATGTCTCTTCTGCCAGGGAGTCCTGGTCAAGATGGCAGCAATTATTTGAAAGACAAAAAAAATACATCATGGGA
The DNA here is from genome assembly GCF_017589495.1 of Alosa alosa. Taxonomy (NCBI): domain Eukaryota; kingdom Metazoa; phylum Chordata; class Actinopteri; order Clupeiformes; family Clupeidae; genus Alosa; species Alosa alosa. The sequence continues at coordinate 6,686,836 of NC_063210.1, forward strand.
CATGGGTACAGAGCAAAGACATCAACGCAAACTAACAACCACAGCACACTAACACAGAGGACACAGATTTAGAGACAACAAAGACTAAGGAGAGCTAAAATATATTGGAATACAATAGAACACTAGAAGCAGTGACACTGCTCAGTGTAAGCTTGAGCAGTGTAAGCTTGTTTGAGGAACGGGTGTTAGAAGGGCAAAATGACAAAAGACTACAAATATAACTGGGAAGTTTGCCCATTAGGGCCTTTGCTATAAAGATTAAAATATGGATTTTTCTTCTTAGATGCTATGAAGTCCATTGAACCTTTTCATATAGCATGCAGTGATGTATGCATGCAAATAGAGACACACATTTGCTGAAAGATGTACGCAAATTAGACTATGCCATAACTTAATTAAGGCAGTTACATTGGTTATGATCAGAGCAATGGTGATGGCATGACTTCTCTCACAGTCTTCTGGTAATCAAACCCACAGAATAACAATGGCGCCATCTATCGGCATATTACAAAGACGCGTGTTTAGTAAAAAGTATTGTGGGCAGTGGGCCACTGCAGAATAATGTTTCTTACCATTGCAAGAAGTGGTGGGTAGCGTCTCATTATCGTCCAGAATTATATCCTTGCAAGCCAGCCCGAAATCACCAATCCTTACATGACTGTCATGTCCATGGAGAAATATATTTCTAGGCTTTAATAGGACAACAGAAAAAGACTGAAAGTTAAGATGTTGCTCACGTGGAACAGTATTTAGGTTGTACATTCTACCAGTAATACACAGTATAAACACGCCTGCAATCTAGAACATTTGTTACCGCCAAGTGAGCAGCAAATTGTTATTTTTCAAATTTGACACGACATTTTTATTTCGAACTCTCGCTTATTCAATAAGAAATATGACCACCTGCTATAGTCCCTATTGTATGCATCACAAAATTAATAAGAGTCAAATATTTGAGGACAGTGCTGAGTTTGATCATGTACAATATAAATTACACGAAGCTATAATCAATGGAGAAATCGTTTTTGTCAAAAAGCTGTTGAAGTTACATAATGAATTGAATTTCCCCTGGGGATCAATAAAGTATCTATCTATCTATCTATTAAGGCGTTGGACTTAAGATCAAATGGATGTTTGTATCCTCGTGGGTTCGACCCCCACTCCTAGCAACTATATTAATGGCTGAGAGTAGTATGAAGTTTACTTTTATTTTTTGATAAGTCCTAGAGATGTTGAGAGATATGGACTAAAAAATATATATATTTTTTTAAAAGTTTAAATTGGTTACCATATTGCTAGGCGCTTTGGTTAAAAAGGTGTCAGCCAAATCCCATGTACTGTAATTTTTATAACTAGAATCATGGGGTCGTGTGTGTGTGTGTGTGTGTGTGACCAAATGGGTCTATGCCTGGAGGAGGTGTTGGGCCCGGGCATGTCACTGTGTGTGATGTTTGAAGCCCCTTTCATGTGTCTTATCATATAGTGTTAGACGTACTGCTTAACTGATTACAAACACAGTGGTTAATTATGTATGTATGTATTGGGGGTCTATGAACCCCCTCACTTTGTAGAGGAGGTGTTGGGTCAGGATATGTCTCTGAGTGTATTGTTTGAGACCCCTATCATATGACTTGATATAGGCTGGACTATTCCATGATGCTGTGTAGCGACTGTCCATAGCAGGCTGTACAATATCCTTCCAAGAGTCCCTAAACATCACCCAATCTGCATCACAAAATGAAATGTGCGCCATGTCGTCTGAAAACGCCAAATCCGGAGATGTCAAAGCGTATAGCTTCACACTGCGATCTTCCTTGTCAAAAACATAGCCTCCTATGCGCCCATCGTTCAACAACCATTGGTATTCCACGCCATCATTAGGTTTACTCAGAAAATTAACAAAAGTTTCAGGTCTCCTCCTTTATGTGCATAAGTCATTTCAGGATTCGATAGCTTAGCGCTAACAGGCGTGAGTGTAATCCGTCTCTTTGATTTTGCCGATTCAATCATGTCAGCCATGGTAAGTTCTGTTCAAAATCACTGCTAACAATGATAGCTATACATCACCCACAGCTTTTATAATCTCAATCCTAGAGACATGCCGGGGCAAAACACACCCACTACCAAAAGGGTTTATAGATAACCAGGTGTCTGCATACAGACGTCACTACTCATAAACAGATCTTTTACAATGTTATCAGCACTAGTGTACGTAGGTAGTAGGCAGACCCCCCACATGAAAGGGGGCTCAAACAACACACTCAGAGACATGCCCGGACAAAGCCGTGGCCTACTGGTTAGCACTTGTAACTTATAGCTAACACATTTTTTCAACCAGAACCTCTAACAACATGCTAAACAGGTTAACGGCTATGCTCCCAGAGGAAACTTTTGCTTCTCATTTGTATCCCTTCTGTTGCTAAGGAGGCAAAATGGTGATTCTCTTTTAAGGATCATTTAAGTATTACTTTTGTCACAATTATTTCTCCTAATTTTGAGAAATAAAACAAGCAAAAGATGAGACACATAGCAATAAGACAAGTAGGAGTCACATAAGAGATATTAGTTTGAGAAGCAGGAGAAGTACAGGAGATCTCTTATGTGTTTGAGTGTAGTCTCACTTACAACTTGTTTCTCCTTAGGAGAAATAATAGAGCAGATGGAGTCACATAAGAGATATTAGTTTGAGAAGCAGGAGAAATAATGGGAGATCTCTTATATGTTTGAGTGTAGTCTCATTTACAATTTGTTTCTCCTTAGGAGAAATAATAGAGCAAATGAGGAGACATTGCAATGAGAAACTGTTGAGAAGTAGGAGTTACAATTGAGATATCAGTTTGAGGGTCAAAAAATAGGGCACTCCATAGCATTTCAAACTTTTATTTTATAAAACAAAGCAAAACAGTTGTACTTTAAAAATGGACTTTAAGCAATGGGAGCTTGCACAGTTGCACTTTAAAATGGACTTCAAGCAATGGAAGCATGTTAATGCCTTGATATGTTATTTTTAAAAATTGTGTATTCTTATTTTTTATTATTTTTATTATTTTTAAAAGCTGCACAAGCAAATTGCATTGTACGGACCAACTGCACAATGACAATTTAAATCTATCTATAAATCATACAACAGAGGAATGAACTAATAAACAATAACATAAACAAACTGAACTTGTGCCAAAGCGTGCCATACTGTGTACAATGGTGGATGAAAGCGTGGGCTGGTCAATCTGCGTCTTTTATCCTTGTGGTGGAACCAACCAAAGGGAGGAGGGAGAGAAGAGCAGAAAATAGAACATTGTTAGTTTGTGAGCCACTCAAAAATACAAAGTAAGACATTTGTTTGACCGCCTGCTTTCATAACTGTGGGAAATTTGATACAGCACAAAGATCAGACACACCTTATTAATCACTTAAACACAGAATGGGGGATGTGATAGCTACCACTCACATTTGCTATATGTTGCCCAATTGAAAAACAGATTGTATTGATATATTTGTCAAGCTTAAACAAGTTTGTTGAATTCCCTCACCTCATCTAGTGAGTAAACTGTATTGTCAGACTAGGATTAACCCCTATCCAGCTTACCACTAGGCAAAACCTTGTTTTGGTTGGACTAAGCCTATTCAGTGTAAAAAAAAAATGGGCATCTGAAAATAGTTTAGTTCAGAGTCCTGATGTCAAAAAAGTAATTTGGGCAATTTCTTTTGTCATCTGGGAGCTGGCTCTATAGTCAGAACGCATAACAACTAAATGCAGCGTTGCCTTGTTTAGTTCTGATAGTGGGTTTCAACAGGAACATTTCTCCTGTGATCAGTGAGGTTTAAGTGATGAGTATTGCTGGAACATGTCACACAGTCTCATTGAAGGGCAAATCTGGTGTAAACTGATTCAAAGCCTTGTTGTTCGAGCTCACCAGGCAATAAACAATACAATAAACAAACAAGAACAATAAAATGTGTCATAACCTAGACAAGTTATGGACAAGAAAGTAAAGCTGACTCAATATGGCAAAAAAGCCTTCGGTATCTTCTTTCCATTACAGGGTTTCCCCAGGTTTGACCACCCCAAATAAGACTTTTTTTAAGACCACTTACATGAAAATTAAGACCTACATCACACCCATTATCGCTTGTAAAACACCAGATCAAATCCATAATGACAATTAAAACAACACTTCCCCATGATGTGCTGTCCTCTCCTTTTCGACTGATTATGTTGATTCATTGCTGCGGTGCGAAAAACCCAAAGTATTGTTTTGCATATCCTAAGAAATTAGACTAGTATAGTTGCCACGATACCAAAATTATTGTTTCGATACCGATACCACATCAAGAATTGCGATTTCAATACTTCTTCGATAATTCTTAAAAAATGTATTTGATTTGGGGGCCCAGACCACCTTGACATCATCAGTAATATTGAATATAGTGTTATCATTCACACCAGTGGGCATCCTAGATTCTGCTTGACTCTTTCCACACACACAGAAAATTATGGCTTATTTCATATGTTTCTATTTCATATACCTTCAATTCATATAAAGTGTACAGTTAATGTATAGTATTTTTTTATCTGCATAATTACTATTAATCTGCTTAATTGCTAAACATATTTAGTCATTTGAATACTTAATATTTATTTTTAAACTATTACACCTAGGCAAATTTTAATGTGGTGTGTAGGCCTAGGTGTAATTGAGTGTTTGTCACTTTAAGAAATACGTGAGTAATTACTGTAGCCTTCAGTCTCACGGTTTTAGGCTAGTGAATAATAGTTGCACATAATGCATAAGGATATGTGGATGCAATTCATTGTTGTCTGTCATTAGATAAAATAAATGTAAATAAAAAACTATCAAGTTCATAGAAGGGATCATGTTCAATAATGATTTTAGCACTAATTACGAATGACATACATGACCTGAGCTAGCAGAATTAGTTAGCAAGGAGCTCTCTCAGATGTAAAAGTTTGCAAAGGTTGCTGCCTATTTCTAAATGACATTAAACCCAATAGTAGACCTCATTGCATATCTCATAGCCTAGGTAGGTTATGAGAGGTGCAAGTGAGCAAATCAACTTGATATTAGCCTATTATTATGTGTTACCACAGAATCACTTAAGCTAAACTAGCAGCAATGTCTCGCTGTTTATGGCACGACAGCTGCCACATATGTGTGTGAGGAGAAAAGACGACAGCCACAGGCTTGGGGAGGAGGCACTAGAAGCATGCCTTGTGCACACAAACAAGAACACGGTCATTCTTAAAAGTATTGATACTAATAAAATTAGGTATTGTAACAACTGCTAATAGCTATTGCAACACTTTTGTAGTATCGGTGCACCGTGCAACACTAAATTAGACGATCTCTGGCGTTAATCAACCCCCTGTTGAATTTTCACATTGTTGTTGTTTTTCCTATCCTAGAAATCTAGACGCACCCTAGCGGCATATATTAATTTGCTCAGCCTGTAATGTCTAGTATCAAACCATAGGGATTTCTATTGGCTGACGCCATGGACGTCATCCAATCACAGCCCATCTATTTTGTTAGAGAGTCTTAAAGGCGGGCTTAACAGGATAGCGACAGTCCTGAGACAGTGAACAACAAGGAAGGTGGCTATGGCAAGCGGCGAAGTTGAATCAACGTCAACTTTGGAGGAAGGTTGGCTTTTCTTTGAAAGTTGAGCAACACAATGCACTTAAGTCATTCCCTTTGTTTTTGAATACATATGGTCGTAAGCGCAACCTTTGCATGGGCAGTTTGAAAGGAATTCTCCCGCCCGCCCTTTTAAAGCTTTGAATGTTGAGCAACTATACATTTCAATGATATAGGATGGCCCTGGGCTATTTTTTCCCCATTTCCCTTGCTTGCAGGCTAGTCCAAAAATTAAGACTTTGTAGCAGAATTTAAGTTTTTCCTATGAACAGTTTACACAGTGATTTCCAACAAGAGCTATAGATCAATTTCCCTGTCCATTAAATTGGCTGTGCCATTTTGTTTCCAAGGCACACAGTGATTTCCAACAAGAGCTATGGATCAATTTAGGGTCAATGATTTGTAAACAAGGAGTAAATCAAAGACAATGACTCAATATTACATCTAAATTAGCCCAAAACATTTAGCTCTGATCACTCAAGAGACACTGACAATTGTCAAGAACAAAAACAAAATACAGAAAATACAGTATACACCAGGGGTATTCAATTAATCTTCAGCGAGGTCAGATTACGGAAAATTTCCTCAAGCAAAGGTCCAGAGCATCATAATGTTTAGGCTATGTATATGTATGTATGTATAATATATATATACAGGGCGAGCCAGAGGGTGGCTCCGGTGGCACAGTCCACCCTTGAGATTCGATTAGCCCCAGGTGCCACCCCAAATCCTAGTCTACGATTGGCCATTAACATGGTGTAAGGCGGGACCTTTCTTGATGCACTTGCAGCAGTGTGAAGTGTCAGACGTCAGAAATGTAAGTGGCAAACACACTTGCCTTTATTGGCCTGCGGCACAATTGAACTGCGGAACGAAAGGTTTCCCGATCAGGAAATACTCCTTAATCACGCAACTTTGTGTAGGCTTTAACAGAGGTAGCCTAAATATCGTGCCTATGGCGATGACAGCTTTAAAAAAAAAAAAAACATTTATTTCAATTTGTCTCGGCTGGATTGAAGGCAGAATGTGGGCTGTTGCTTAAAATAGATGAATGAGGGTCGGAGATTCCGTTAACAAAAACCTAAAGTTTTGCTAACATTTTCTCCATTATTATCGTAAAATATGTCTCCATGCAGGGCAGGGCTGGTTCTAACCTAGGCTAGGCTACTATATTTGGGTGGGCTGGTAGAAATTTTGGGTGGGCAACATAGCAAAGCTGTCAAATTGGATCAAAACTAACATAAACACAAAACAAACACAAAACAATCAGTACTACCTAGCTTGAGTTGCTGCAGCCAACAGCCAGGGATAGGCAGTATGTCTGATACATGTATGTAAAATACAAAATAGTATGTGGTCATTTTTATTTTATTTAGTTGGAAAAAAATGGCATCATATTTTGTATCAAAATACTTTATAGGTTTGTAGTTTAAAAATAGTGCCAAATTATTTTGGTAAAACCAATAACCTACTTTTGGTGATGTGATTATAAAAGTGCAAAACAAGGAATGCAGCACTGGTGCTGACTTGTAATTTGCCCAGAGTTGTTGTGATCAGAATATTGAGATTCAGGTAAATAAGTTTCTTGAGAACTTTAGTCATCCAATTCAAACACATGGAACCGGTTATGTGGTTGCCCTGCAAGAAGTTGCACCATGTGCAACATGCACAATGTTTTCACACATCCACAATACACTCCTTCATACTAACATCAAGTTTCTTGAGAACTTTAAAGTTCTCAAGAAACTGATGATTAATCATCTAATCGGAAGACATGGAACCGGTTATGGTTGCCCTGCAACAAGTTACCCCACGTGAAAATTTAATTAATAATTTGCCCAGACTTGTTGTGATCGTAATATTGAGATTCAGGAAGATGAAATTGCTCACATACACAATACACTCCTTCATACCAACCTCAAGTTTCTTGAGAAAATAAACAAATAGACAAAAAAGCAGGTCAAATTATTGTAACAGCTACAAAAATAGATGGCCATAGAGTGGGGGAAATGTCTTGGATGAGTATATTTTGTATATCTTCATTTACAGTAATATAATAAAATTGATTATATTTTAATGTCCCCATGATGGAATTTTTTTAGAACAGCATAGCCCAGTGACAGACAACTTAGATAATTAACTTTAATATGTTTGTATTAAATTTTATTCAAGTACAAAGACATTTTATGTGAGAGTAAGGTATTTGTGTTTTTTGTCCTTCAATTTATGAGTATGGTGTTTGCATCTGGTTTCCCTAATGTATTTGTGCTAATTTCACATCTTGAGCCTGTTTCTGTTTATCTGATGTTTTGCCTCATGCCACCCTTGAATCAGTGCCTCACTAGTGCCACCCTTGTTAAAAAATGTCTAGAATCGCCACTGTGTATATATAATATTAGGATGGATGGATGGAGCCTAGTTGTAGATAGATAGATAGATAGATAGATAGATAGATACTTTATTGATCCCCAAGGGGAAATTCAAGAAGATTGTAGGCCTAGGCCTAATGTTTAATGTGAAATAAAATAAGTAGCCTAAAAAGCAACATTCGAAATGAGGAGAAATAAGGCAAGATAAGAGTGATTGGGGAGAAAAACTGAGTAGCCTTGGCTATTTTAAAGATCTTAACGTGAACTTAAAATAAAATTTGAGCTGAGACAAGGCTGGTTCCTTGAACCCATTAATCAGCAAGTTTAATTTAATTTTTTTAGTTTTTTTTATGTTGACCCGAAATCCTGGAAACCCAGGAACATCACGTTGTTGGGCAGTGAATGCATGTCGGCTTAACTAGATTGTGGTGGATCAATCATATTGCCTTCTTAAATCGTAAAATATTCTGTGGTCTCAGTTCACTGTTGAATGGGCCTAGCCTACCCTATGCTTGCTCAATATGCTTTGTCTAGTAGAGGTGCTTCAAATTGGCGCTTTTAAAAATCGCCTGTCTCAGAATAGAAGAGGTCCAGGGCAATTCTGTGCAAAACTGTCACATCCATATTTAGCCTAGTTGGCGTTACGGACGTGACAGTTTTGCGTGGTATTGCCCCCGTATCGTAGACTATTCGCAGCAAGCGAAATTATGGTTCCTGAAGCTCCTGAAGTAAATGCTGTTATCCTAACCAACGAAACATTTAGCGCAGCTTTGAAATCTTACGTGAAAATCTAAATTAGGCTATTATGGTCTGGGTCCGATAGGATCACGCCACGTCCGACTCGGATCGCGTCCACCATTTGGTGATCCCTGGTATACACCATACAACAAATATTGTTGGTGAGTTAATCATTTTGGCCATGTCATTTTTTTTTACTTTTGATGTATGTTCAGCCCATCTGTAAAATATCTTCATAAAACCTAGTGGAAATTTAAGCCTCTATCATTTCTATGACAATGTGATTTTGTAGCTTTCATAGCTACACAGTTTGATGTTAACTGTATAAAGGTTGAATAATTTTAGTGCAATAGAGGTCTACCCTTTATAAAAAGCCCACCAATAATGCTCACCACAATTGGAAATAATTTAAAATAAGAGAAAATTACCCCAGCTTCATGGATGTTTTGGAACCTCCAGCCCTCGTAACAAAAAGCCTTCTTGACCTTTGTGGATTCCACAGCTGTCCATCCGCCCAGAGCGTTCCACAGTGCATAACGTAGGCTGCAAATAAAAAGCAAAATCAATCTATCAGTGTGGTAATAATAGCTCTGAAACTGACACTTTCAGTCATTGATTTTGATTAGCTGAAACGTGTTCCTTTCTGTTGTAATTCCCAAGTTACACAAAGTTACACAAGGTTACACATCCTTGTGTACACATACGCAAAGAATGGTAAAAAATGAAGTTGTTACAAGCTGTGGCCAATGTTCCACTTACCATTGTGTGACAGTCTACATGAACTATTTATTGGTGTAGGGGTGTCTTTATAAAACCATCAACTGTGCATAAGTTAAGACAACCAGAGGAATACAATAAATCATCTGTTGGAAATTGATCTTAATGCCTCAATTAAAAAATGAGGAAAAAATCCAACCTTTAAACACACCAATATTCTTTGTGAATGAACCAGGTATCGTAAATTAATAAATCCCATAGAGGCAGGCAGATTTTTATTTTTAAAGGCCAGTTATTGAATGGACTCAGGATACTATGCATCCTGATAAAGTTCCCTTGGCCTTTGTAATTAAAAAGATAGATAGATAACCCCACATCACATACCCTTCACCATACCTAGATATATCATGGTTTTATATTAGGCTAATAGCTGGTTTGATTTGCATGCTACAGATTCTATTAATTGCAAAAGAAATGTTGACTGGCAAGTTATTCATGACTGCAGATGCTGACTTGCCTATTTCACGATCCCTCCACTGCAGCAACGCTACTTCCTAGTTTACCTGGGTTACAAGAATGCCCTTTCACTCCTGTTACAATATGCTGTAATTTATAGCAGGTTAAACAAAAATGAGAACATATTGTGGGGAAAATATACTTACCATTTTGGTGCGCTGTTTGTTCAGCAATTTGATCTGATGGTCTAGCGTAGTCTTCCAGAGCTGCCGGCCTCTTTTCAGTGGAATTGAGCTGGAACCAGTTTAAACCAGTGGCAATAACGTTAAGCGCCATCATCTTGACTGACATCCCAAAGACATTTTAAAATTCCGTGCATTTTGGCTACAGCATGGCTTAACACCATTCAAAACATACAGACTAAAGCTGTATAAGGCAAAGTAAGCTAGCAACGCGTTAAATTGTCTAACGTTAGCTTTATATACAAGCGGCACAGCCAGTGATGTAACTTACAAGTAGCTAACATTAACTAGCTAGCTAACTTTCTGTGCTGCTTCGTCAGGTTGTTCAATTATATATTGAGTCTAAAAAATATGCAAGAACGTTAGCAAATTACCAAAATGTTAATGTACCTTCTCTGAGTTTTCGTGGTGGCAAGTTCTGCACAATCCTTCATACCCACACACCGCTTCACTTGGTTTCACTGGGCCAAATCTAGACTGCATTTTCTGGTAGGAGTCTTCTGCACGCCGAAGTTTGTCACGTCCGACCATCATAGACCTCTGGAGTCTAACTTGATTTCTCTAACTTGCTAACAAGTTAGCAGTTAGCTCTGGGGTAGCAAAAATCAAATTGTGCCGCCTTCACGCACCATTGATTATAATATCTACTCGAAGGTTGAGGACAAAAGTGTGTTGAGGAAAAAACTGCCTCTCCGATTTAGTCGCCTCCCCTTGGCGAGAATTTAACAGGTGATCTCCTTGTATGGGCATAGATGGTAGCTTTTTTGTAGGCTTAACTTCAGAGGTCTGTCAGAGCATCGTCATGTGTGGTGGTCACATCACATGGTTAGGCCTACTGTTTGCAAATGTGAACTTGAAAATATGTGCAATTAAAACAAATAAGCCAATGAAAATCATTTGAGAATTGTTGTACAACAGCTAAGCTCTTACAGATCAGACTAATTTATAAAACAAATAGTTCTGGATGAGCATTACATTAGTTCACTTAGAGAGCTCTCTGATGGATAAGCCTGAGTAAAATATGAGATATATAAATTGAGCAAGTCTGAGTATTGTATAAGCCTTTGCTGAGATCTCTTTTGTAAATCAAAAAAGGACTTGAGATGAAGAGATCTTCAAGCTTGTGAAGAGATCAGAACTGATGGAGCCTAATCTGAGATTTACCAAAATGATCTGAAATGAGAATTTGCATGAGTTTACAGAGAGAGCTCTCTGGTGGATCAGCCTGAGTAAAATATGAGATGTATAAATTAGACAACACTGAGCATTATTAAAGGGAGTCTACACTGAGATAACTTAACTCTTTTGCTCCAGAGACAAACCTGAGAAGCGGGAGACAAAAGCAATAATCTCATTTTTATATCACTGTGATCTCATTATTGTCTAGGAGAAACAACTGAGAAAGAGAGGAGCTCTCATTTTAACATTTTCTTTCCTCTGGGCTAGCAGCACACTTTATATCTATCCCCATTTACCACTAAACATATACAACTCTTACAAAGTTTATCTGATCCCCATTATCCACAAAACACACATGTGGGTTTGGGGCCAATATGGCTGCCCAGGGTTTGACATCAGTCACATGACTGTCACATGACACTACATCCAATATGGATGCCAAAGGGCGTGGCATTGTTTGACAACAGACACATGACTGTCACATGACTTTACATCCAATATGGCTGCCCAGGGGTTTGACACCAGTCACATGACTGTCACATGACTCACAAAACAATAGCAATAACAAACAACACGTGGTGACAACCACATGGCTAATTTGCATTAAAAGGAGGCGTGGTTATGACGTGATTTATGACATTTCAGGGGCGGGCTTATTTTTGACAGATAGTTCATGATAATATACTACTCACATTACATCATAAATGAATTGCCTTCAGTAGGCTATAACATCCCAGATAAGAGGCTGGCGGACCACTGGCGGTCCATTGGGGGCATAGCTGGCTGGCGGCAGGGTCGGACTGGGAACAAAATTCGGCCCTGGCAATTTTCTCCTGGACCGGCCCACTACTGGACCAACGATTTAGGAATTCTAAATGCAGTTTATTATGCTCAATGCAGCTCATTGCACTTCTAATGGAGGGTGATGTGGTACAACATAATGACTGAGCTAGGCTTAAGGCTAACAACAGTAGAATGCAATAGGTGCAGTGATGGCTCATGATGCAATACAAGGAACAATCATAGCCAGAATTTTGTTAAAAGAAGACAAAAGGTCAAAGTCTGGTCAATTATGATAGAAATGCTTTAACTTTAGGCTTAGGCCTACTCATTAAAATCAACAGAGAGCCCACTACCGGTATATTGTAACCCAAAACTTAAAGACATGTCAAGATAGGCTACACAGTGCAGCTACTGGCCATTTTTGTGCCCTAACTGGTGAAATACAGTATTAACCTAAGTATGTCATTATATGGCCAACTATAAATATGTAATCTGCCTGTTCCCAGGGATGGGTAGTATTTCTGAAACATGTAATATAGGCTAATATAAGTCCGCTTGATACTGTAAGCCATTGGTTCCCAAAGGAGATTTTCTTAGCCTAGTGACAATTTGTGTTGTGTAATAGGCCTAGCATAGGGCCTACCTTATATAGCTTATATTTTTTTAACAGCCACGGTTTTGTCCCTCTATGCATTTTTGCGTTTAGAATAGCTCTGAAACCGGGGGCGAACACGTCGCAGGGAGGGCGCCAGTGCGTGGATATCTCAATCGCAAAATTAAACAATACAGTATTTCTATCGGGCGCCTACCATGGACTATGCTGGGTGAAAATCAAAAGATTGCGTCAAAAGATTGAGCTTGGTAACTAACCAGACTAACCATGGACCTCATAGTTGCAAAATGCAAGGGAACATAAATCAGCATATTATTTGCACCAACAATAACGGACAGTAGCTCTTCAACTTGGCCCGTTAAAATGTGTATGAACAGTCTCGCAACGCATTTCATGAAGGCCCTTTTGGACATGTCAGTTATTTGCACCACTGGGTAAAACGGCATTTTGTTTTAGACTACTGGTATTTAATTTGTGCATTGACAATAAAGCTGAATGTCATATGAACTAGATAACTAAACTTATGAATATGTAGAAGAAGAAACATTCACAAAAATCCATGACATGACCTCTCTTCTTGATAGCTGTTATAAACTGCATGGAACTGACAGGGATTGTTTTGTTTAATAAATAAATAAATACATTATGCTGCTACCTTCTGCTTTTCCCAAATACAATGTAGCCTACAGGTGTACCTTTCATCAGTCCAGATGCAATGGATGGACTGTGATGAACTGCCCTACTTGTGATTGTTTAGAAATGTTAAAGCTTTTATAACAATGCTACACATTTTTTGGCAAGTGCTACAAATCTATTCACCTTTGCAGCGCCAGTAGGCAACTTTGTGTGAGGAATGTGTGCAAACACACATTCCAAACAAGCATACACAAAAGTTTCAAGAGTGGGGGATGGAGTAGAAGATGGAGACAAATTCATTAATATGATTTATTTTCGCGGAATGGATGTACAGGATTGAGCGGTGGTCATATTTTGTACCGCTATGCGGTACATCTAGTTTTATTAACTTTTCTTAATATTCATGACAAGTTACATTTAAAGAGATGGTGGTCCAACGGCGGACCGACACGCCACTGGAGACATACCACCAGCGGTCCGCTATCTCAGTGGTTCTTAAACTTTTTGTCTGGCGACCCCACAAAAAAGTATGGCGAGGTCTGGCGACCCCACTTTCCCCAAACCCATTCCATACCAAAGTCCTTACTCAAATACCCCCCTCAAACGTTAACAACTAAATCAAGCAAAAAATAGAAAGCAAAGTCATTTGTTTTATTTACTCCATATGAACAAGAACCGAGAAAACCAAACAATCACGATTAAACAAGTGTAGGCTGCCGCCATATCAGATCAGAGCGATATGTGCGTAGCGCGCGCGCACACACAAGCACGCACACACACATTCCAGCATTAGTCAAGTCAAGTCAAGTCAGATTTATTTTTAAAGCGCATTTAACATGCACATAGTGCAACCCAAAGCGCTCCACAAACAAGACACATAACAACAAGACAAACGATGCCGGATGGAGCGGCGTAGTCGCCAGCATACCCATGACATCAAGACATGACAAATACATTTAAAAAATAACAAATATAAAAAATGCCGGACGGAGCGGCGTAGTCGCCAGCGTACCCGTGACACCAACACATACAAGACAGAACAAAACAAATAAAAAAAGAAAATATATTTAAAAAGGCGGAAAAGTGATTTTAATATGAGTCCAATTTCCAAACCAGCTGAAAATGTCCAAGGGCAATGATGATCCGTGAAAACTGCGCACAGAGCTGTGTCTTCACAACCGATGCAATGCCAACAAAGTTATTTAGCAACTGACCAACCCGGTCACTGGCAGTCTAGAGATAACGTTAACGTTAGAAGCTAGGCCTTGTAGACCGCAGTCTGGAGATGACTGGAGCACAGTCCAAAGTACTGGGCGATCGTGTAGATCCGCAATTCGGTGGACTTAACAGCGACCGTTTGTTGCTCCGTGAGATTGCAGCTCTTCACCGTTAACGTTAGTCTGCAGTTGGCAGCAGCTTTCGCAGAGTAGCTAGCCTAGGTCCAGCTGTCCCGAGTGATCCCCTCGACCAGACAGTGAAGTGCACTGTTCACGGATGGATGGAAGGATGTCAGAGTCAGTTGGCATGGCAGCTCGCAGGTCAGCAACAGCTCGGCGGCCACGGCAGATCTTTCGCAGAGTAGCCTAGCCAAAAGCTAGCCATAGCAAGCTCCCAATGGACAAATGTCAACGACATCAGCTGACTTAGAAGCAATAAAAAGGACTAAGAATAACACGAAAACTATCAAAAATAGCGTAAATAAATAGGGAAAACATTTAACTAGACAAACCAATAAAAAAATAAACATGGCATTACATAAACATTAGGCCTACAACGTTACATTAATTATATTTATGGCGATAACAATAACAGTAGGCTATTTTTTTATTTCCCTTTTCTGGTTTACTATCTTTCACAACTTCAATGGGAAGGGTGGCCATGCTTCCGTGAACATAGCAAGTTAATTCTAGGAGGAATGCTGCATACAGCGACACGGAGATTTTTCTCCACGGTGCTGAGCCGACATCTGTATTTTGAGATGTCGTTTCATTTTGACAGGTTTTAAGCTCTCATTCGCCAGAACATCGCCGCAAATCACACATTGTGGGTGGTCGAGGCATCTTTAACTTGGCAAGTGAATGCATATTTCAAAAATTCTTTCTGATAAAGCCGACGCGCCGTTTGTTCTTTTTTATTCTCACCGACCTGTAGACTTCTGAGGATCACGGAGGAGTAGACGCACTGGTAGATGGCACTAACGAGCTTTTGTTCAATTTTTTAAGCAGCCACCTGTCCATTTTGGCTAGTAGGCTACCACTGAGACATTGACATTCTGTAGAAAATATTACAGATTCACGCCCCCCAGGTATTGATTCGAATGGCATTATACATGTGGATGAGTCTGAGAATGTTTTCTGCAGGGTAACATACAATACTACTACCATAGATCAAGCTGTGTCATGCAATAGCATGACTTATGCTTATAGTTCTATTCCAACGCTGATTTCTACCCAACGTATAGTAAAAAGAAAAGACAAATTTAAAACTAGAAACCTAACAAATATTCTTTCCATACCTCAGCATATTCCTCTCAAAAGCCAGAGGCATTTTCAGCTAACATGGGTTTACTAAATATAGGTGCACTTACTACCAAAACCTTTGCAATCAATGATTTTATTAGTGAAAAAATTTGGATTTTCTGTTTCTTGTTGAAACCTGGCTGACTTCAGACAGCTTAAGCTGTTCTTGTTGAGACTTGTCCCCAAATTATAATTTCTTCCACTCAATTAGACAAGGCAAACGAGGTGGTGGAATTGCCTCCATTCTCTCAAACAAATATAGTTGCACACACGAAGTCAACTTTGGCTTAATTGCTTCCTTTGAGTATATTGCCCTCACTCTGAAGGCTGACCCAGCTGTACTTCTATTAACCTTATACCGCCCTCCTAAACTATGGACTGGCTTTCTCGACCAGTTTTCTGAACTTATGTCGCTCATCATCACTAGCTATGATCGGATAATTGTAAATGGCTTACTTCAATATTCATGTCAATAAGGCAACTGATGCTAAAGCCAGTAAGTTCCTTAATGTGTTGGACAGTTTAGAGCTAAAGCATGTTACAGGACCCACCCACAACCTTGGCAACACCCTCGATCTAGTCATTTCCAGAGGGATAGAAGTCACAGACTTATCAGTAAATGATATAAATATGTCTGATCATCATTGTGTATCTTTTAATATTGTACTACATACTCCAAAAATTCATCCCAAATTGCAATCAAATCAAATCGAATTTGACATTAGAGCAGAACAGCAGTTCATTGCTCTTTATAGACTCCATAAATTTAGATATTTTACATCATCCCATTGATCAGATGGTAGAGGCTCTTAATCGTGAATTAGGCTCTGCTTGACAGAGTGGCACCCTTTAAAGACTAAAAAAAAGGCCCTGTAGCAAACTGACACCTTGATGAACGAAAATATCCATGATCTAAAAAGATCATGTAGGAAAGCTGAGAGAACATGGAGAAAACTAAGTTACAGGTTCACCGTACATTCTAAAAAGAAAAATTGCAAATTATAATAGAGCTATTCGAATGAGAGGAGGAACCACTTCTCTAAGGTAATTGCTGAAAACAGTGGAAACTCTAGGGTGTTGTTCTCTACCATTGATAGGCTATTGCATCAAACACCTTTTGATACACTCAGTCAGGCATCCTCTCTAAGATGCTAAGAATTTGCAGACTTCTTCAAAAACAAAGTCATTTCTATAAGGGAGGCTATTGGTAACACAAGTAATATGTTTGATAGTACACCCAAAAAACAGCCCCCAAAATTAAGGTCCTTTAGCACTATTACTCAATCTGAGCTTGGTAAAATTATAACTCAAACCGCTCCTCAACATGTGTTTTAGATCCAATCCCTACTACATTCCTCAAAAAGTATATGATGGCTTAGCTCCCTTTTTCTCAAGGTAATAAATACCTCATTAGAAACAGGTATATTTCCAACTGCTTTTAAAACCGCTGTTGTGAAACCTTTTACTTAAAAAGTCAAAACTTGACCATACCAATCTGAGCAACTACAGGCCTATATCAAATCTATCGCTTTTTGAGCAAAGTACTTTGAAAAAGTTGTTTGCAATCAGTTAAACACCTTCCCCAACGAAAAAACAGTATCCTTGAAAAATTCCAATCAGGTTTTAGATCAAATCACAGCACAGAAACGGCTCTAGTAAAGATAGTCAATGATCTCAGACTAGCTACCACTCAAACAAAGTCTCAATCCTTATTCTTCTGATTTGAGTGCTGCATTTGACACCATTGATCATAGCATCCTAATTCACCTTTATAAGTGGGTGGGTCTCTCTGATAATGCTCTAAACTGGTTTCAAACCTACATTACTGGCAGAGATTTTATATCAGTCTAGGAGATCATGTATCTGAAAACATGACTTGCCTTTTGGTGTGGCCCAGGGAGCTGCCTTGGTCCCCTGCTATTTTCTATATATGCTTCCATTGGGAAACGCCATAAGTCAGCATAATGTAAACTTCCACAGCTACGCAGATGATACCCAATTGTATCTTTCTGTGGAGCCAACTAACCTTAGATGGCCTTTGCTCCCTCACTGCATGCCTAACCTCCATTAATCAGTGGATGAGCAAAAACTTTTTGAAACTAAATGATGACAAAACAGAGGTACTTCTGGTTGGACCAAAACTAAAGCGTAGATATTATTCTTAGTAATCTGGGGAACTTGGCACACCAGGTCAAACCAAAAAGTAACAAGCCTCGTGTCATCTTAGATGCAGAGTTAAGTTTTAAGCCCCATATCAGTAAAGTTACTCAGACAGCCTATTTCCACTTGAGAAACATTGCCAAAGTGCGGCCCTTTTAACTCAACAAGATGCAGAAAAACTAATTCACGCCTTTATCACTAGCAGGTTAGACTACTGCAATGCACTTTCACTGGTCTTCCCAAAAACATCTAAAGAAATTGGCACTCATACAGAACTCTGGGCTAGACTTTTTAACTAAGACTAAGAAGAGAGAACACATCACCCTGTGTTGGCTGAACTGCACTGGTTCCCTATTTCCTATAGAATTGATTTTAAGGTTATGTTAATTACTTACAAAGCTCTGAATGGCATAGCACCTTCATATATCTCTGAGCTTTTAATATCTTATCAACCACAAAGGAAACTTAGATCATCCAATTCTAATCTTTTAATCGTACCCAAAGTGCTCCACAAACAAAGTGGAGAAGCTGCGCTTATCCATTATGCCCTAAACTATGGAACACCCTGCCTCTGTACATCAAGCAGGCGAAGTTCAGTAAATATTTTTTTAAAAGATCTGAAACATACCTGTACAGGAAAGCTTTTAGTTAACTCATCTTATCCTGTAGACTACATTTTCAGATTATTCTACATCTGCTACTATTGAGGGGCTTTGCCAGCCAGAAGCAGATGGGCTCCCCTATTAAGTCAGGTTCTGCTCAAGGTTTCTTCCTGGAATATGGGAGTTTTTCCTGCCACAGTTGCCATATGGCGGCTTGTGGGGGTAAGAGGGTTAAGGCTGCCAGTCTTATGACGCCATTTTCTATATTTTTGATATGTTGCTGAGTATAACATAAACAGCAAAGAAAAAAAAGTGATTGATAATGACTGACTGACTATTATTGTGTTACATGCTTCAAATGTAAAGCACTTTGAGCTGCATTCTGTGTATGAAAGGTCAAAAAAAAAAAAAAAAAGTCAAAAGTCAGCTTTATTGTCAATTTCTTCACATGTTCCAGACATACAAAGAGATCAAATTACGCTTCTCACTATCCCACGGTGAAGACAAGACATATTTTACCAATTTTAAGTCCACAGACAAACATAACATTCAAGTAAACAAAAAGTAAGTAAATAAGTAAATAAGAGGGCACATATAATAATGAAAAATAAGAGCAGCAAAATTTTGTTGAAATTGTGCATAGACAGTCAATAAAAAACTAGTGCAAAGTCAGGCCAATAAGAGGTTTGGCTAGTTCTGTTTTGACCTGAGTAATGAAGAAAGTGGCATAGTGGTGCAAGTTATGTAAGAGCAGCAGAAGTGTTGTGTTTTCAGGACAACAACACCAAGTTGTAAAGTGTACAAGTGTGCAAGTGTTCAAGTGTGCAAGTGGAGTAGGCAGGCGGCCATTGTGGGTCCAATGTCCAGGATGTTATGTAGCTGAGGGTGGAGGGGGAGGAGGGAGAGAGTTCAGCATCCTACAGCTTGGTGTATGAAGCCGTTGGTGAGTCTGGTAGTGGGGAGCGCAGGCTTCTGTACCTCTTCCCAGAGGGCAGTAGATCAAACAGATTGTGAGCGGGGTGACTTGCATCACTCACAATTTTGGTCAAGCCGGCGGGTGAGGTGGGTGGTGTAAATGTCCTTCAGGGGGGAGTGAAGACCAATGATCCTTCCAGCTGTGTTCACTATGCCTGCAGGGCTTTCCTGTTGTATTCAGTGCAGCTTCCCCCCACACAGCGATACAGCTGGAGAGGATGCCTCAATGGTGCCCCGGTAGAATGTGGTCATGATGGCTGGTGGAGCACTTGCTCCCCTGAGTTTCCGCGAGGAAGTACAGGCGGCGCTGGAGCCTCTCGCCAGTGATGCAGTGTTGGTGGTCCAGGAGAGGTCTTAAGATGATGCACCCCCAGGAATTTGGTGCTGCTCGCCTCTCCACCACAGCACCGGCCGATGGTCAGTGGCAGGTGTTGGGTGTGACCTCTCCGAAGTCAACAACAATCTCTTTGGTCTTGCTGGACGCTCAGCAGGAGGTTGTTGTCCCTGCACCACGCGGGTCAGATGGTCGACCTCCAACCTGTATTGAGTCTCGTCAAGCCCTTTGGTGATGAGACCCACCAGAGTTGTGTCGCCAGCAAATTTCACCATGTGATTGTTGCTGTAGGTTGCAGCAGTCATCGTTAGCAGGGTGAAGAGCAGCCGGACTGAGCACGCCACTTGGGGGGCCCCTGTGCTCAGTGTGATGCTGCTTTGAGGTATTGCTTGCCAACATCGCACTACTTGGGGCCTCTGACAGAGGAAGTCCAGTAGCCAGTTGCAGAGGTAGGTACTGAGTCCCAGTTTGTCGAAGTTTGCAGATGAGTTGTTGTGGTATTATGGTGTTGAATGCAGAACTGAAGTCTATAAAACAGCAATCTCACATATGAGTCTCTTTTTCCAGGTGGGTGAGGGCTGGGTGGAGGGCAGAGCAGATTGCATCCTCTGTAGACCGCTTGGCTCGGTATGCAAAAAAGGTGCTATACAAATAAAGCTTTATTATTATTATTATTATTATTATTATTACTATGTTTTTTGTTTTGTTTTACTTAAAATAGCGGGAACAAGTTGAGTTTGCATAGTGGGAGCAAAGATTGTTAAGGCGGAGCAAGATACTTCGTCGTAGTTCATGTCTATGGGCGCGAAATGGGGATCGAATCCTGTCTGCATAAAGAGGCGTGTCGATGACGTATTGACGAGCGTAAGTTGCAACCGGCCAACAGCAGCGGCAGAAATAACCGGCGCACACCTGATATAAGGTTGATTTTCTCCAGACTGGATTGCTCAAAAATGCTAAAAATGTACCTGAAATGTTCAGAAGGGTTTGAGGATCATGAAAATGTGCCCGAAATTCACATTCCTAACTCTATAGAACCAAGACCTTAGCATATGTGGTGAAATTCTGAGCTATGCCCATAGACTTCAATGGAGCAGTCGCTGCCTCTGCTCTGCATAAAGGGGATTTTGGACCCTCGTGCGATCCGGGTTCCCGGAAGTGGCTCCTGATGAAATATCTTGCTCCGCCTTAACAATCTTTGGTGGGAGCAGACCAGCGGACCAGTAGCCCATAGGCTGAACCAGATCTCGTTGAAAGACGAAAACATTTCTCTCTCTTCTCTTAACTGCGTGTAAATAAGAAAAAGGCAAATATTATTTCCCTTTGTTTCACCTAATAATAATTTCAGACTGAATACAGAAAATAATTGGCGACTCCACGGAAGTTTTTTGCGACCCCTAGTTTAAGAATCACTGCCATCTGCCATCTAATTTTGCTATCTGGGATCTATCAAATACAAATGTAACGTTAGACTCCTTCACTACGTGCCCTAACACATTTGCAAACTTGTGTTCACCACCACAGATATTATAAAGCACCACAACACGGAAGTTGGGCGTAAGGTCTAATATTCCGACGTGCACGTGTTTACCATACGTAATCGGAATAAGATATCATCAGGGGCGCAGCTACCCATTTTTTGAGGGGTATGCAACAACAAATTGCCCCCCAAAAAAAAAAAACACAAACAACTAAAGTAAAACAAAAGGCCAATAATTTACATAATTTATTAGTGTAAATTATTATTTTTTAAGAAATTCTGCCAATTTGAACTTGAAGTATTGTCAAATGGTGCATTGTCACTTTAAGACTTTAAGAGAGTCTAAACGGTTCTCATAACGTCCTTTTGCCAGCTGTTGCTCACAAAGGATAAGGCTGATCCAACTCTAGCCTTTGTTTGTCACATTATCAGCACAATATTAAGCTATTAATATTAGGATTGTTAGGAAATGGAAACATGGAATGAGTTGTTGCTAGCGTGACATTTCTGTTTGCAGTTTGCCATTAAAAGTTCAGTATGAGCATGGTAGCCACCTAGCTATCTTAATGGAATAGGTTAATGTTTCAATCGGTATGCTTAGCAAACGCAGTCTGTTAACATGAATATTTGCAAGCCTCCAAGCACAGACGTCATACTTTAAATCCTACCTGTTGCTTTTCACCATCCACTTATTTAACTACTGTGCATCCCTTGACATGCAATCTCATTTTCCCTCTTTCTTTTTTTGCTGTATCCATCTTTCATAGACGAAAACTCACTACTCGTACCTGCTCACTCCGAAGGCCACGCCCCTCCCTTTTCTATGTCAAAATTCTATGATGGAATCTTATGAGATAGGCTAGGCTACTTACTCTAGCCTGTTAGTCCTCTAAAATGTTATTTAACATTGAGGAAATGCAGAAATGATTTAGAAACGTACAACAGTAACTACATATAGAATATACCAAATATATTATTATTATTATTATTATTTTTACCATCGCTTTGGCGCCCCCACGCGCCGCATATAGCGCATCCCACTTTTTGCGCCACTGTCTGGGATAATAGTGAAGATAGGCTAAAAACAAGAATATGGTGTGCATGTAGGTCTATATCGATTCTTTTGATGTCGTCAGACTATTTATCTCACTGTTCAGGAGATGGAAGTGAATAATCTAGACCAACTTGAACACGTCTAGCAAGTTTTCTGGCAGCTGTGACTGGGTGTGTGTGTGTGTGTGTGTGGTGGTGGTGGTGGGGTGTATCATCCCGAGGGCCACCCAACTTCTGCAAGGGGTAGATAACCGAGTGCTAAGCATAATTGCCTACTCGACACGCACGTAAAGTTGCACGATGTACCAGTATTACAAAATATTAAGAGGGAACTACGTGGGAACTTGAGTGATATTGTTTGGGAAAAGTAAGCCTATGTGAATACTTTCCTTCGTAGCTGAATCGTTAATTAATTGTGTGGAGAAGACAAACAGAAATGCTATGAAATAGACGAATTACGCATCATTCAAAACGTCAAAGAATCTTCGATGGCCATAGGATGACAACCGAGGGCACCAACTATGGAATTCGGTCTACAGTTACATTTTACAAAGCAATTATGAAAGAAAAAATTGAGTTTCTAAAGAACCCTGAAAACAGGCACCTTGTCTGTCTGCCTTTAAACAATGTAAAACGGATTGATTTCGCTAATGAGGTAGGCTAATGTTATTCAATCTGTTTTATTTCATAGAACGCATGTATGTGTTTAAAAGGCTACACTTTTGTTTTAATAGGTTGCACTGTGCACACATATCTATTGTCATCACACATAAGTGTTCCTGGTTTTTCCCATGTACATTTTTAACCATGCAGGGACTTGCCATCCTGCCTATCCACCTTGCAGCTACATACAGAAAAGTGCGAAGCCTGGAGATCCTTCTGGATGCCGGTGCCGATCCTGAACTGAGGTAACTCTTTCTCATATAGCCCTTATTTGCTTGCACTACATCAATAACCAGTGGCAATTGTCAAAATTTAACCACGTTGTCATTTTAATGTTGTTAACATTCAGCATAACATAGCCTACTTAACACTTAGCCTAAACCAGGGATCACCAAATGGCGGACCGCGGTCCGAGTCCGGACCGTGACGTGATCGTATCCGGACCCAGACCATAATAACCTAATTTAGATTTTAACGTAAGATTTCAAATCTGGGCTAAATGTTTCGTTGGTTAGGATAACAGCATTTACTTCAGGAGCTTCAGGAACCATCATTTCGCTTGCTGCTACTCAGCCAGTGAAATCTGTGAATTCTGATAAAGTCGAGTCAGTGAGTAAAGTAGCCTACAATATGGGGAAGAGACTGATAGCCTGAAACGAGCGAGGAGAGCCCTGCAACTTCTTGCAGGGCAACCACATAACCGGTTCCATGTGTTTGAATTGGATGACTAAAGTTCTCAAGAAACTTATCTGCCTGAATCTCAATATTCTGATCACAACAACTCTGGGCAAATTATAAGTCAGCACCAGTGCTGCATTCATTGTTTTGCACTTTTATAATCACATCACCAAAAGTAGGTTATTGGCACTATTTTTAAACTACAAACCTATAAAGTATTTTGATACAAAATATGATGCCATTTTTTTCCAACTAAATAAAATAAAAATGACCACATACATGTATGTAAAATACAAAATAGTATCAGACATACTGCCTATCCCTGGCTGTTGGCTGCAGCAACTCAAGCTAGGTAGTACTGATTGTTTTGTGTTTGTTTTGTGTTTATGTTAGTTTTGATCCAATTTGACAGCTTTGCTGTTTTTGCTATTATGGAGTATTTCCTGATCGGGGAAATCTTTCGTTCCTCAGTTCAATTGTGCTGCAGGCCAATAAAGGCAAGTGTGTTTGCCACTTACATTTCTGACGTCTGACACTTCACACTGCTGCAAGTGCATCAAGAAAGGTCCCGCCTTACACCATGTTAACGGCCAATCGTAGACTAGGATTTGGGGTGGCACCTGGGGTGGCCAATCGAATCTCAAGGGTGGCCTGTGCCACCCGGAGCCACCCCTCTGGCTCCGCCCCTGTATATATATTATACATATACATAGCCTAAACATAATGATGCTCGGACCTTTGCTTGAGGAAATTTTCCGTAACTGGACCTCACTGAAGATTAATTGAATATCCCTGGCCTAAACGATATCAACCTGTCCTGTTTGGTCAATAAAACTGATAGACTTTATAGTCATGAACACTGATGTTGATGTTTAACAGTAACCCTCTATTTACCTAGGGACCAACGTGGTCGCAATGCACTACATTTGGTCATCACTCACTGGCCAAACATTGTGCCAGCTTGGCCCATGCCCCGTTCAAAGTTTCGGCTAACCATGGAGACCATGCAGCAACGGGCTGAGGACTGCCTGCGGGTGCTCTATGAACATGGTGTGGATCTGAACGCCCGGGTCAGCAACGATAGCCAGAAAACTGCCCTCCATCTTGCTGTGCGGTATGGTGCCGTTCCTGCAGTGGGCATGCTGGCTAGCTGTGGTGCCAATGTCAACCTTGCGGACATGATTGGCATGATGCCACTGCATATGGCAGCAGGTGTCCTCCACACCGACATCACCACCTGTCTCATTGAGCATGGTGCAGATGTTAACAGAGCAGTAGAGTCATCTGGTAACAGCCCACTGCACCTGGCTGTACGGGCCAGCAGCTTTGCAGACACCCAGAGCAACAGCCTTAGCTGTGTTAGTGCATTACTAGAGGGTGGTGTGAAGCCAGATGCTGTGAACCTCGAAGGTCGGACACCTCTCCACGAGGCCTGCAGTGTGGGCAGGGAAGTGGTGGTGGACGCCCTCCTCCGTTATGGTGCAGATATCAACAAGCTGTCCACACGTGGAGAGACCTGCCTGTTCCTTTTCCTGGAGCACAAGCCAAACCTGAGCAACACACGACTGCTGGGAAAACTTCTCTACCTCACCTTGCCCTTAAAACTAACCAACTCTCAAGATCTCCTCCCCAGATGCCTGGAGCTGCCTGAGTATGCCCAGCAGAGATGTCAATTGATGCATTTTGCAACACAGCCTCGTGACTTGCAGAGCCTCTGTAAGATCAGACTATACCAACTCTATGGGGAGGATGACAAACCCACACTCAGTGAGTTGCTGCCTTCAAAAACAATTGACTTCATCTTTGACTACTGGGAAAGCCCACTTGAAATAGACTTTAACAAGAATGATGAAAGTCCACTGCCTCGTTTTCAGTTCTATCCAAATTTCATCCCCCGACATTTTCCAAATGCTCCTTCACGGTTTGACACCCACCAAAACTCAAATATGCAACCAAATTTTGCCAGCAATCCCCCAAATTTCCAGCATATTCCCCGAAATCTTCCTAACTATCCACTAAATGTCCCAAATACACCACAAGATTTTACGGCACATGTCCCAAACACCCCACCAGATTTTCCAAACATTTAGCAAGAATTCCACGATATCCTACGGAATTTAACTTCACGAGGTGTCCCACCCCCTACACGAGGTGTCCTACCCCCTACACAAGGTGTTCTCACCCTTGCACGAGGTGTCCTACCCCCTACACGAAGTGTCCCACCCCCTACACGAGGTGTTCCAAACCTGCGACGAGATGTCCCAAATATACCACAAGGTGTCCCAAACATTCCACATGTTGTCCACCAACACATTCCACCAAGTGTGCCAAACATTCCACAAGGTGTCCCTAACATTCAGGGAGGTATACCAAACATCCCACGAGCTTTCCAAGACATACCTGGAGCCTTCCCTAGCATGGGTTCATCTTTCTCAAACATGCCCCAAAGCTCTGGTTTCTCACACAGCACCTCATATTTTCCAACGATTCCAGATTTCACAAATTTAAGACATTTCAATAATGACTGAGCAAAACTTTTTGAGGTCTCTTTGAAACTAGATCACCTAAAACACTTCCTCACATTTCACTCAAAGTCTACCTCAATGTAGTTCTTATGGATGGACTGGATACTTGCTTGCCAATAAAAAAAAAAACTGATAGTGACTTACCTTGAGGTCTCTGTGCATAATTCCTCTAGAATGGATGTATTGTACCCCTTCCAGAATTTTACGTAGTATATGAAACAGTTGCTCTGTGGCCATGGATCTGTGTGCATCTGAAATGAGAAATTAGTTTAACCAAAAACAAATTAATGTAGTAGTCATTAATTACAATGTTACGATTTTTTTAGTCACTTTGGTGCATTTCTCAGATCAGAACTGAAATTCTCCAAACTTCTTGCTCATCATTGCTCATCCATCATCCTCATCTCCACACTTGTGCACATCATAAAAGCAATTTCTTGTTATTTTTCACAAACAGCAAATGCTTTGCACACATCTATGCAACTGATTGTATACAATTGAGTGCTGTTTGTTTTACATTATCAGTTGTTAATGTTATGCTAGCCAAAATACATTATACAGGTTCTCTGTTGAATAGTCCTTCCCTAAGTAAAAGTATACAGTATAACTTAAAGTGTGACTTTTTACTGCTGAAATTGATAAACGCTCAAAGGAAAACTGCAGCCTTTTCATTACAAAATGCTTTCAGAGTAAACTGCTGTCTGAAATCTTGTTGATAAAATCGTGTTCCTGACAGAGACTCAGTAACCTGTTATTCTGATGACACCGACTTGTTGATTGGCATAAATATTTGCTTTTGAGAGTGGTGCAGTCTGCACAAATTGTTTGCAGAAATGCACTTGCTGTACAAATGTTATTGATGATTTGAGAAATGCACCAAAGCAACTGAGAAAAACTGTAATACATCAAGTGTCCATTCACATGTTATACATCTCATGACTTTAACATCCACGTTCTAAGGACATTTCTGTGCGTTGGTTAAAGTCATTACCTGAGGGACACAGGTTTTATATCGTAAAGCATTTAGATTTACATGTAAAGGCACAGAAGTTATAAATTCAAATTACTTGTAACATAAGTAAGCTCCTCTATGGGTTTGGAATTCTTCTCCTGGATCCAATCCTTAAGGGAGCGTTCACACAGTTGCATCTGAATATAGAGCATCAGGTGGAACTGCACCTGCAAAATGCCCAGAATATCACAAATAAAAACGAAAACAGACCAAAGTCAGACCAGAAACAACAAATGTGTGTCATGCTATATGATGTTATATGACTTTGCCAGTACTGATCATATCCACCAGGTGAAAAAAACAAGCTAATAAACACCCAGGGCTTAAAGCAATGAAAATGTCGGTGCCTGAAGTTATCAGACATTTATGAGGACGTCATATATACTGTAGTCTCATTGCCTATTTTCAAATCTTAAGCATACCAGCACATGCTTGAATTCAGGCACAGTGCCTGAACACTTTAAGCCCTGAACACCAGTGTCTCAAACCATTCTTACCTCCCGTGGTTGGCTCTCAGCCCACTGCTGACTGCTATCTACATCGATGTAAGAGTTATTATTCCTCTCCACTCTGTGCCCACTGAAGTCCTCCTCCGACAACACAGAGCTGTCCCAGCACGATGGGGCAGCCGCCATGACGGGGAAGGCTGCAGCTGTGGAGGCTGGCTGGCCGAGGTACACGCAGGGGACAAAGTGGTCGGGATAACGTGTAACTTTTGGACACACGACCTTGGAACTCTCTCCTCCAGTAGGTCCGTCTATCTGGGAAATGCTCCCCGATGTGTGTGTGTCGTCAGGCATGAAATCCCTGGGGCACCCTGAGCTTTCAAACACAATCGAGGAGCCATTGCTGCTGCCACTACTGTCCTCTGGATATCTGAAATGTGCAGAGAAATATTTCTGTGTGATTCAGTGGCACGAAGTTATAAGATATTGGTGAACAGCAAAAAATATCCATAAATTAATCAAGGGGAGTAAAGTTACGACAGCAATACCTTAGTGATGGTCTTTCAAGGGCTGGTAGGGCAGGTTTCAATCTAGCCTCTGATAAACAAAAGAAAATTAAAAGTTAAAAGCGCACAGTTAAAATATTTACTCAGTTTTGTATTCATTGGCATCATATTCTAGTTAAAAAAATGCTGAAGAGGCTAAGGATGTCTCATTCAATATGTGCAGAGAAAATATTCAAATGAGTATACCTTTAGGCAACTTGCTGTCTGTTCCCGGCTGAACATGTTCCATCCATGCAGTGTGATAGCCTACTATGTTTGGGTGCTGGAGACTGGACAATACTTTCACCTCTCTAAGAACCTAAAAACGCAGTCAAAAAAACACTGTACTCAACGACAGCACTGCGTACCTCCTTCAAAAATGTGTCATTAAAACTTTTTATTTCTGTCAATTCAAACACAAACGCACCTTCATGCAGTCATCTCTTGAAACATTTCTGATGAGAATTTTCTTCACAGCATAACACTGTCCATCCAACTTGTTGGTTACCTGAAATAGAGTGATGTGTATCCAATTATATAATTTAGCTAACAACATGCTGCTATACCATATAAACTTAATGAGAGTATATAACATAACCACACCTTGAAGACTTTCCCATAAGAACCTTTGCCGAGAGCTGAGATCTCTTCAAATTCACTAAGGTAACGTGAAGTTTGTGCTTGGAAAAGGCCATCTTTTGGTCTGTGATTAGAAAAGACAAAATCTATCAGAAACACACTCCTAAAGCAACAGTTCCCTAAAACCAACATGGCCATCATACAACATTGTTCTTACCTTAAAAGATTACTCTGAGGATCAGTGCTAAGGTGTTTACAATCCTGGAGGTGGAGAGAAAGTAAGATACTGGTTAGTCCAGATATTCAGAGGGGCTTAAGGTTAACTTTGCAGCTACATTTTAACAATTCAACACAAACAATCAGCACAAGCCTGAAATACTGACATTGTGCCCTAACACAAATACTATGTGAACATGTAATGTGACTATTTTGATTCAATATATATTTGTGTATATTTGAACAGACACAATTTCTTGTGTGCGCAACAATTCCATTGGACACAAGTTGAGCCATCCCACCTGAGGAAATAGTGAGGAGGTGGCTGCTCGGAGGAGCTCAGTAAAGGCACGGTTGTGCTGAAGTCTCACGGTGCTGAACTCATCACTGATGGCAAGGGGGGAAAGGAGGTTCATGCCAGCCAATCTCTGACCAATCACTGGGGAAAAGAGTGAGATGAGACAGCAGTTAATGACAGAAATAGAGCAATTCTCAGGCCAGTTTGGCTGTGTGGTGTCCTTTTCTTTCATTTGTTTCACTTTAAGGCGAGACACTACAGGTGAATAGGGTAATTTTTTTAACAAGCAGATATCACTATGAAACTTCCCCAGTTGATTACTTACATTAATATGAGAAAAAAATGTATTACAAGTTTGCTGTAATTTAATGTTTACATATGCAAATTAGGCATTATCTAATTAAATATGCACTAATTTGCATACATTTTAAGGCACGAAACCTGAGCATTGGATACAGCCAGGTTCAAAATTATGTTTTCATTGTGTTCAGAAATTAGATGGGGAAACATTTACAGAGGGATTTATGAATATCTACTTTTGTTATCCTGTAAATCAGAAAATGATGTCACTAGCCCTAAAAAATCGATTTTTTCCATGTTTTTAGGCATAAAATGCCATTTAAGTCAGGCTAGGAATAATATATCAACAAACCCCTCTGTAGAAATCTTCGACATATAGTTAGGCATAAGTCTAGAAAGTTTGGTGTATGTACGTGCTTCTGAAGTGGAGTTTTTGAGCTCAGAGCGTGAGAGGAAACTAATTTTGAGAAAACAGCCTTGAAAGACTTTCCGTTCTCAGCCTAGACTCGCCTTTGAACTTTCGCGATTAGTTGCTGATACAAAGGAAGTGTCCATATATGGATCACATAGCGTGATACAGGAAAAACAGAGCTTTCCAACGGTAGTACACATGATATGTTTTGGACCACGGTCGCGGGAGTCCATGCAAGGTTAGAATGCTAACTTTTGCTGAATTTAGGAGAAATATACAGGCGCGAGTAGACACAATATAATGAAATAAACACCTACATGTGTAAATCGGACTTTTTTGTTGTAGTAGTGTGATAGAATACATGCTAAAGTAACATACTAGCTCAAAATCTCGAAATTGACCAGTGCATGAAAAAACGATGTTTTCACCTGCCGTGTCTCAGAGAAAAAGCCTAAACTTTCCCAGAGGAACCTTGACCAAAAATTGAAATCCGTTGAGGCAACATCGAAAGAGAATAGAAAAATGAACATAGAAAATGCTTTTCTTAGCAGAGAGTTAAGATTGATAGTAGCTTTATGAAGCATTGAAATTTTCACATTTCCACAGTAGTGTACAACTGGACAACATAATGAATATTTACCCTTAAAGAGCATACGTGACCTAGTGGGATCCCTCTCGTAGACAAGGCACAAATGTTCCAGTAGGGAGCCGAGCAAGAGGTGATTGGGGATGGCAGATGTAAACTCTTGGATGGACGTGTACTGTTTCCCTGCCAGCAGTACTTCACAGTTGTTTTCTGAATCTGAAGCTTCATGTACCCAAGAGAGAGGAGAAAATTAACAACACAAAAACTAAAAACAAGCAAGACAAATCTCAAGCAGCTAGCTTAGCAGACAGAATGATCCATTTCATAGCGCAAAGCTTCTTTAGCATCAATGCTAAATTCTGTACAGTTTCATGGTGGTAAAGTCAGACAAATATTTATGAATCAACAAGAACTTTCATACCTTCAGCAATAACTTTAGCAATTAGTGCAACTATATCCCTTTTCTCTGGATTCATTTTTGACACTTCATCAGACAACCTTCCTACTCAGAAAAGTTAGTAGTAGACCACAGGCTCATGTCAGACTCCTATAAACTCACTGGTGGCTGTTTTCAGTGTAAACGGGTGGGTTAGGTTACGGTATGCTTATCTGTACAAAACATAACGCAGACCTCTACGCCCAACACCATACGTTAGACCGGCACATCCGGGAACTTGACTCGTGACAAACGTTCCCGCCCCTTTCGGGGGGAAAACAAACAACCCCTCTCATTAACTCCAACGCAAATTAGGGTCAATAAACGTAATTCGTACAGAAATCGCAGGAGTAAATAATAACAAAAAATACCACAAATCAATATGACCACTCAATACATAACCACTTTGCCGGTCGTTGACCGTGAAAGATACCTACAAAAGCTTAATTCAATTAATATAAAAACATGTCCCTTCAGTCTCCCGAGTACGAAGTGGTGCAACAACCCCACTCAGTGACCAGAAGTGTTATACGGTCTTCTCTTCTTATGGCTTGTAGCCATAATTTTCTTCTGTCAGGATTTTTTTGAGGACATGGTAGGCAAAAGAAACTCAGGGAGGGGTTCTTAGCTGTGTGGTTGGTACATGTCTACCGGTTCACTCTGGCTTGTTCTGAGGGAATGTTTTCCCCTCAAAAGGGGCATGGCGCAAACAACCTGCTCTGTGTGACGCGGGTCCGGTTGTAAGTATGGTGGGAAACACTCCAAAAAGAGTAGGCCTACCTCATATCCTCCTGTCAAAAAGGGGTGTGAGTTAGATATGTGATGTAACCTGACTAATACTAATATAGCCTACTAGTAGTCTTAATACAAAGTCCTAAGCTAAAGCTCTAAGAAAAATTATGAATTATGATGCATGTCTTGACACAGGTGTTACCAATTTCTATCAATGCATCAATCATAACAATGACAATGAATATAGCCAGCTGCTTCCATAATTCCAAGCTAGGGCAATGACACAAATCCATCTCTGGTCAACTACAGATGCGCTGCTGTTGGTCCTGATTCCTAATGATACCTAACTCTAGCTGGCAAGGGCACTCAATTAAACGATGTAATCGTCCTTGTCTCTAGGCTATCGGTCATTGAGTCAATAGTAGGTATAAGTATATAAGTATATATACTTTTTTGATCCCGTGAGGGTCTCTGCATTTAACCCAATCGGTGAATTAGTGAAACACAAACAGCACACAGTGAACACACAGTGAGGTGAAGCACACACTAATCCCGGCGCAGTGAGCTGCCAGCTTCAACGGCGGCGCTCGGGGAGCAGTGAGGGGTTAGGTGCCTTGCTCAAGGGCACTCAGCCGCGGCCCACTGGTCGGGGCTCGAACCGGCAACCCTCCGGTTACAAGTCCAGAGTGCTAACCAGTGGGCCACGGCTGCTGAAGGTGAAAACCTGAGAAGAGGTTTCCTTTAACATGGAATCCTGCCAGCTATGTGTCTTAGATAATCACCACACCCTCTCATCATAAGCCACGGCTCAAAATAACTGGAGAGGCACTGGACCAGAGTAGCTTATTAGCCTACTACGATAGTTCAACGTGCAAGCATTACTTACTGTCAAACTGAACATCCTCGTCGTCATCATCATCAGTTAGGCACAGTGGGTTTGCCTCTTGAATTCTACTACAAGTTCTTAAAGTCCTCTGGAAGAAAGGGTTGGCTGTAGTCCGACCATTATCACTACTCGAATGTTCCGCGATATTGTTAACGTTAACGAATTTGCCCCGTCTGTTGAACATGCTGTTTGACTCATAGACTATATGACTATATGGCCCTCCACAAAGCATAAGGTTGACGAAGAAACGCGCTTTGTCTTACTCCACCATTTAGGCTTTCGCAATTTATAAAACAATTCAATTAGTAACATTACTATTTGAGTAATAGAAATAGTATTTCTGTGCTTACACACCAGCCACTTCTACCCCTTACAACGATTAGCCATGTCTGGGCTGTAGACAAATCAGGGAGTGTCACCAAAGAAATGTATTAACAAGAACCGAAAATCACACATAATGTGTTATCTATTCTTTTAAGTTACAATAACAATTCTTTGTCATGTGTTTTACCTGCAGTATAAGGAAATTATATAATGTAATGATGTATTTTTTTTTATCCCCCTTTTTCGTCTCTCTTTGTAAATCAAACTTTAGTAACTATCCCTAAAATACGTGATCGTATTGTCACATGCACAGCGGGATGATGAAATGTTTCAAATCTTATAAAACTTGCTTTCGTTCCAATAAGTAACAATAAACTAAGGATTGCCAGCAGAATATTTGCACTTGATAAATATAGAAAAGGGATGCATTTTGAACTTCATACTAATTAAATAAATTACTATGCGAAATTAAGTTACAAACTCCCAATATCCCAACACCAAACATTCTAAACTCTTAAGACTATGGCAGTCAATAAGTTGACAATGGCACAGCTCAAGGGAACCTCCAATCTTGCAACTTGCTTGTCTGTGAGAATCATAGACTGGTGACCTTACTAAAATTAGATTTACAACTCTCGCGAGACTGGCTTACTAGCGCGCGGAACACAAGTGTTGCTGCCATAGCATGTAGCTATCAAGAAGTAGTCAGAGCTTTTCACTTAGAAATGCTCCTAAAGTCGTTTGTATTATAACGACAGTACACCGTAGGATAATTTGGCAAATAACTGTCTTAACATGCATACACAAGGCATTTTGGAGGTATTCACTAATAGCTTAGCTATCACTGAGTCTTAATGCTAAACTAGAGAACTATCATATTCAGTTAACATTAGTTTACAGTTCAAAACCGCAAACACAAATCCTTGTGTAATTGACCACCTGCACAAGAACTTGCTCACCAAAACCCGAGTGACAGTGTGGAATTTGTACAACTGGATGATGGATAGCTGGTAAGTGAGGCTTATATCAACAATGCGAGCATACAATGTCATGCATACATTGCCAACCGATTGACGATACAAACAAGACTATTATAACGTAAACAGCAGGTTAACCACAGCTTTATATAGGTTGACAACACACCACCGTGTTCATTAGATATTATAAGTGTGAAGACGGGTGAGTCATCCACTTGCTAACATGTTGATAGAGTGTTTTGCACTCTTCCCACAGCACTGAGCCAGCTCGGGCCATCAAGGCAATTGACAAACATTCAGTACACCAAATCTGCTCTGGTCAAGTTGTTCTGACTCTTGCCACAGCTGTAAAAGAGTTGGTAGAGAACAGCATCGATGCAGGTTCCACCAATGTCGGTATGCAACCACAATACCATAATGTGGCTATAATGACTAGAGCTGTTCCATTACATATTCAATGTTCATTTCCAATGATGTTTTATATTACCTAAAACCTTATGTGTTGTTGATCCCCGTGTCTCTGCAGAGGTCAAACTGAAAGAAAATGGAGCGGAGTTGGTGGAGGTATCAGACAATGGCAGTGGAGTAGAGGAGGCAAATTTCGAAGGCCTAAGTGAGACCGTGATAACAATCCCAGACATTTATAGCTTCCAATGAAATGCAGATTTTGTAAGTTGACTGAATTTTGACTGTTTTCACAGCGTTGAAGCACCACACATCCAAGCTGCGCGACTTCTCAGACCTCATCCATGTGGAGACCTTTGGTTTCCGTGGAGAGGCCCTGAGCTCTCTCTGTGCTCTCAGGTGTGTGCTGGACTGCAGGACCTCACAGTATACCCAGTTTAAAGCCTTTAAGATGCTTGTACATCCAGTTAGGCAACCCAGATCTGGGCAATTCGGCCGATATATTTTAGAATAAAAGGCACTGAACATGAAAGGCATGAATGAATGAATGATTGAACGAATGAATGAATGACACTGTCTGAACATCTTTGTCACAGAATGTAAAAAAAAAAAAATATGTGGTAGAGTTTTAAATTCTCTTCCTTCTTGCTTCCTCTCCTGCCAGTGACATAACTGTGGTGACGTGTCACAAAACTGCCCAGGTGGGCACACGGCTCGTATTCGACAACAATGGTCGCCTGGCCCAGCAATCGCCCCATCCCCGCCAGCAGGGCACCACAATCAGCCTGCAGCAGCTCTTTTACACTCTACCTGTTCGACATAAAGAGTTCCAACGCAACATTAAAAAGGTATGAAGTTTATCATGAAAAGGGGTGCGTGCCTGAGATAACAACGGCTGTGTCAGGGGTTTTCTGTGAGTGTGTCTGTAATATTCCTTTAAATTCAAAGCAAATGTTTCATGTGCAATTGGTTTAACTTTAGGTTGGATCTCAACCAACTGTTTGGTTGCTTGGTGTGCTTTCAGGAATATGCAAAGATGATGCATGTGCTGCAGTCCTACTGCATCATCTCCACGGGTGTTCGTATCACCTGCACAAACCAGGTGGGTCAGGGCAAACGCAACACTGTGCTTTGCACCAGTGGAAGTAACAGCATGAAGGACAACATTGGAGCTGTGTTTGGACCCAAACAGGTTAGCTGATTTGACCAATAAGACAGTGTATGTATTCATTGTCTTCAATAGAGTTACCTTTCTGTGTACTATTATGTACTAAATAGTAATAGTAAATGTTGGACTTTGCACGTTTGTGTGAGGATAAACAATTATGGTGTATAATGCGGCTTGGCCTTTCCTCTGCAGCTACAGACCCTGATTCCATTTCAGCAGCACTCCCCGACTGACTCAGTGAAGGAGGACTATGGGCTCAGTGGAACAGAGATGCCCAAAGAACTCTTCACGTGAGTTTCGATTGTAATTTGGATTGTGCTATTGGATGTTACTTTTCAGTTTAAGTAGATATGAGTTTCTAATACATCATCTCCTCATCAATTGGTTAAAACATGTTTTTGCGAATTGTCGTTTTATGTAATGCAAACTGTTGTTTAAACAGCTGACTTTCTATGCTTGTATTGCAGCATCTCTGGTTTTATATCCAGAGGTGACCATGGTGTGGGAAGGAGTTCAACAGATAGGCAGTTTTTCTATATTAACAAAAGACCCTGTGACCCCACAAAGGTGCTTACAAAGATACAAATTCATTCTTTAAACATATTCTTATTTATTTGAACACCTTATGACATATTAATGTCATTATAATGACTTACATGTTTACATTTCAGGTCTCAAAGCTGGTAAATGAAGTTTATCATATGTACAACAGACATCAGTATCCATTTGTTGCTTTAAATATCACCGTTGCTTCAGGTAAATCTGAGTCTCATTTCCTTAAGTAGTAAACAAACAGTTTTATGGTAATATTGTTAAGAACTATTGATAGCTGAGGATGTCGGTTTAGCTGTTGACCTCTGCTCTTTTTTAGAATGTGTGGATGTGAATGTCACACCAGACAAGCGCCAGATCTTCCTTCAAGAAGAGAAGCTTTTGCTGGCTACCCTAAAGAGTTCACTGATTGCAATGTTTGAAACTGGTGTCAACAAGATCAGCCTCGTCAGCCACCCTGCACCCAGTATGCACTTCTATCAATCTTATATTTAAAAAAAGATATGTATATTTTACTACATATTTTATGAGTAAATAATTACAGTATATATCCTTTTCTATCAGGTGTATGCAGATTGGCTGAATCAGCTCATGCTACTGAAAGCCACCAGACCACTGTTTCAGAGGATGTAAAAGAGGATGCTCCTGAAACTGCTCTGTCCAGCCCAAAGCCATCATCTCTCAACTTAGCAGGCTTAAAAGCTGCCTTCTCCAATCAGCAGTCTTCAGCCTCTACAGCAAATAAGAGTAACTGTAAAGAGGTTCACAGTGGTCCAACTCAGAAGACCATGCAGTCTTTTTTCAGCTGCTCGGAAAAGACTACCTCTTTCAAAGCATGCAAGACATCCCCACTGAAATACAGTCCAAAAGACACATTCAAGTCCTCTTCTGAGAGGCGATCTGTGCTTGATGTCTACAAGTATGACAGACATTCAGAGAGCGAAGTGGATTCTGGTATGTCAGATCATTGTTCTACCACAGGAACACCAGACAGCCTGTGTTCCACCAAGTCAGAGTTAGACTCACCTGACATCCGTATTAAGACTGAGGTGGATGATGAGCTTGTGAATGTAGACTGTGCCGTGTCAGAAAACATGACCCAGGAACCACATCATTCAGGTCCGTCCAGCCCAGAGGCGAAGAAAGCCAGACGAGATGAGGACCCTTCCTCAGGAAGCTCAGCTTCAGACTCCAGGAGCATCACATCCTCCACCACTGATAAGCTTGATGCCCCTACAAAAGTTCAGAAGAAAAGCGTGACATTGCCATTCAGCATGAAGGAACTCTCTGGAAGAGTGCAGAGACTTCAAGAACAGAGGAAGGGGAACGGAGATGGAGGGCTACTTTACCGGCGCTTCAGGGCAAAGATCAATCCGGGGGAGAACCAGTCTGCGGAGAATGAACTGAAGAAAGAGATTAGGTATTTAACACACACAATGTTTTATATTTTTCAATGTGTATCAGACTGTCCTGCATGTTGGAAAATGTCACAGTGTTTCTGCATGGTACACAAAAGTTACGTTTACAAAAAAGTGTGGCACACAGTTGGTATTTTTATTTTTTGGGGGGCTACATCAATATTTTTTTGGGGGGTGCTACATCAATAGGAGCGTTTCTTCAATAGGAAGCTAAACCACACAATATTAACCCTGGCTTCTCTCGTCAGCAAAGACATGTTTAAGAAGATGGACATCATCGGGCAGTTCAATCTTGGCTTCATCATCACCAAAATGAATGCTGACCTTTTCATAGTGGACCAGCATGCCACTGATGAAAAGTACAACTTTGAGATGTTGCAGCAGCACACAGTGTTACAAGGACAGAAACTCATAGTGTGAGTGTTTCATATATCTTTGATGGTCTTATTCCTTTAAGAGTACAATCTAAGTTTGGTCTCATCGCTTTTAAAGGAACTGAAAAAAATCTCCTTTCATTCCACAGACCACAGAATCTTCAACTTACCGCTGTCAGTGAAACGGTGCTCATAGATAACCTTGAAATCTTCCGGAAAAATGGCTTTGACTTCCTGATTGATGAGGACGGTAGGAGCACAAGGCCACATGATGTTTTTATGTTTGTCTTTTCTTTGATGTTCTCTGCAAAGTTATCATGTTGTTGTTTTTTTCCAGCACAAGTCATGCAGAGGGTGAAACTGGTGTCCCTCCCCACCAGTAAGAACTGGACCTTTGGCCCGAATGACATAGAGGAGCTCATCTTCATGCTGAGTGACAGTCCAGGGGTGATGTGCCGGCCTTCCCGGGTTAGGCAGATGTTTGCGTCCAGAGCTTGCCGCAAGTCGGTGAGTGAGGAGGATACAGAAGTAGAGACTTCAGGCTTAGAGTAAAGCACCACCTACAACATTAGTATGCCATTATGTGGATGATTTGGGGAAAGCCACAATATAGTCATTTAACAATTGATGTTTTTTTTTTCATATTTGTGCTGCAGTCTCTTTAAATTCATATTAAGCAAATTCGTCTTCACTTGTTAAGTTTTAACATTTCTTTTGAAGTTTGTTTCATGGATAGAGCTATGGATATGATTATTTATTTAAATACATCCATTTACTTGTATGCACTCTTTGTTGTGATATGTTGCCAAAAATGTATATTACTATGCCATTTCAGTAGAGCAACATGAGCCTGCTCCAAGTGTGTGATTTGTTTTTTTGACATGTTTCTTACTTCCTGTTAGGTAATGATTGGCACAGCTCTGAATATCAGTGAGATGAAGAAACTTGTGGGACACATGAGTGAGATTGCGCAACCATGGAATTGTCCTCATGGGCGACCTACCATGAGGCACTTGGCAAATCTGGACGTTATTTCACAGGACTGAAACTTCCGAAATACTAGTATTGTTTATTAAAACCCCTCAGACTGAAGTGCATTTTAACATACTTTTGTGCAAAGGCCTTTTTGAACAATGTGTTTGTAAAGTGCAGGTTTAATTAAAAGCTCTATCCTAGTAATTGTTTTAATAGTGGCATGGCCCTATATTGTGCAGGAATGTTCAGTTTGAACACGTAGTCCCACAATAGCCAAATATTTGGCAGATTTATTCAATGTACATATGTTAAATAGAATTTGTTTATCTTGAGTGTAGTTTTGTACTTTTAAACTACGTGTAATAAAGACATTTTAAAACATTTCTATAGAGTGGTGAAGTCCCGCCCCTTCCGTTTGCCAATCTTTAAAAAAAAATTGAACGGTCTATGGCGAAAAAAAGAAATTATGTTCTGGTCCCGGTTGACTTGTGCCTTGAATTACCCATATGATGTTTGTCAATTTTAAAGAAAATTTTTCATGTAAAGACATTTGCAGTTTGTTTCGTAACTATTAAATTACAACATTGTGAAAGATCGTTTACAGTTATTTTCCTCTTCCCCTATCGCAAGCCCCGCCCATCGAACGCGGATGAGCCAATGGCAGTCCAGTAGCTCCGCACATGTAGATAAAGTCCGACAGCTTCACCAAAGAGTTCACTAGTAATCAAGGATCTCTGATAGAAATGCATTGGAAGCCGGGATTTTTCCCGGTTTTATGGGATTGTATAGTGATGTAAATGGAAAAGGGACGGCCAAACGACATGTGTGGGATTAACGCAACACCGATACACAGAATAATGGCTTTCAATCTTGATTATGCTTTTTTGTTATTATGTTAAATTAGGTTAAATTATCTCCTCCCAGCTCCCCTATTTTAAGCAACGGGTTAAGCTTACTCCTTAGCAAACCACAATGAAACAGTGCTCCACCACATCTATGGATTAAGCCAAACAGTTAACTCAATGTAAGTAAGATAAACAAGATCCTTTATTGTTCTCAGCACTGCCAGCATTATGTATAAAATGATTGTCACTGAGACTCGAGGAGACTCGTAGACAACTAAGGTTAGCATAGTTAGCTAACCGCTGCTAACGTGCTAGCATCGCCTCGTCAGAAAAGCATGGGGCTGTGCACAGTAGTGTAACATTTATTCACCATAAATTAATAAAGTTGAAGTCGCTCTGCAATGTAGACTATGTTTCCGTTTATTTGCAGTACCATGTTCCTTACATGACATGACCTGGTCGCGGTGCCCTAGCAATATGCATGCAAGTCTATCTAGCACAGCTAGCTATTAATATAAGTGAGTCCCACTGTCCCCCGTCTAAGTTTGTCACCCAACTAGGGTTGCCAACTTTCTGATATGAAAATAAGGAACGGGGTGGGGGTTCGATAATACACTTCAGTAAGTACACCGGCATCCACTTCAGTTATCGGGGGTATTGAAATTATGTATGTATTATTGTACTAAATAGTGCATCATTTTACAAAATTGTGAGCTATTATTTACTAAAATGCGCACATAATATATTACATTCTATAGCCACTAGCCTACTCATTTTCTATCTGGTGCAAAACAAGAATCATTTCGATGCAAAAACAGTTAAAGAAATAACTGTTTGTAGCCTATTATACTCAAACCAAATAACTCTGAAAACTGAACTGGCGGATATGCTGTCATAGAAAAAAATATATTGAACATCACAAGCAGCTCCAGAAGCTCTGAATTTGGTGAAGCCTTATTTTATTTCTTGCTTTTTTTTTGGCTATTCTGCAGCAAGTAGGCTAGCCTATTTGTTTATCTTGCACAGATGCACTGTAAAACTCATGACAAGACATGTCATCTCACGCTACGCTATCAGCGTAATATACATGACTCGCAGTGGCTCAAACGAAAAGTGCATTCTCTGTTGGGATAGTGATGACAGACAAACTGAGAGGGATAAATGACAGCAGCAAAGTTTCCCTTTATTTCATACAAATCGTGTATTTTTCGTTCATAGTCTAACTTATAATACTGATCTGTCATGGATTTGCACGAGTTGATTCTCAATAATACGGAACAAAATGCGTTCCGTATCAGTTCAATACGGAACACATCTTTTTCCTTGCAAATACGGGACGATTCCGTATTTTACGGAACGGTTGGCAACCCTACACCCAACAAACCTAGATATTCATTTGTATACATGTGTCTCCATGGCATACTGGAGTTGTTCAACGGATTCTAACTGAAATCAGGTCCGTGGCTCTGTAAAAGAGCCTCTTAGGTTGTAACTTTTACAGACAGGCTTACAGCTACCATTGAAGTTCTAGGTTCTAGCAGAGCCCGTCTCCTTCTCTGGTTCTAGTCAACTCCGGTCTTAGCTGTCGGACTTAGCAACAGTAACTAAGGGGGGCGGGACTTCGCGAAAGGTCATTTGTCAATGGCCCCTACCAGGATGCTCACTATAAAACGCTGTTTGGCACTTAGCTGTCGCCGTAGAGGAGGGAACACCTTAGCAACTCAAAGTTGTTACTGTTGTCAAGTTACCCTTTTCGCTAGATTTCGCTATTTAGACCAGAACAGTAAATGGCGAAAGGAGATAAAAAGAATAAAGAACCAGAAAAGACGCTAGAGGCATCGTTAGGTAGTTTGAACGCCTACACGGCAAGCGCTGGATATGATCCAGTGATGCAAACTGACGATTTGACAGCAGAGCAGGAGAATGAGTTTGCCTCAGCACCAGTCCTGTCACAAACACAACTTATCGCAGAACAAGAAGGAAAAGCTACCCTGGTCAACACAATTATTAAAAGGTTGGCTGTTTTTTCTTTTTCTTAATAGACCACCGTATTCTACATAAGATCTTGTGTCTTTGTTAATGTGTGGCCTGATAATGGCAAAAATGTCAATTGACAGATATGAAGGTGAAAAGGTTAATGGCCTGTTCATCGGCAACGGGGTCGCACATTTCCATGGAGGCCATGTTTACAAGGTATTAAGTTATCTCCATGGTTATCTCTTTAGCTACATTATTAAATCTCGATCCAGATCACAGATACACTGATACAAAATCCATTTCCTCAGGGTTTCTTTTCAGATGGACTAATGCATGGGCGTGGCATCTACATATGGGCAGATGGAGTCAAATATGAGGTAGAACTAGGCTTAATGCACTCAAAAGCTGGCTTTAAACTGTAGCTAAACTTACTATGACTATAACAGAACATTATGAATAGCCTTAATTTTTTATTACAAAGTTATTGTATGAGTTTATGTTAGAATATATCTTGAAGATAATAGGCCTACATTACAAAACCCAAAACACGCCTTAAGACTAAGGGTGATAGAGCCTTCTCTGTTGTTGCCCCCCAACTCTGGAATAGCCTACCTGTACATATTAAGTCCTCTCCAACCATTGACTGCTTTAAGTCTAACTTAAAGACTTTCATTTTCTCCCAAGCTTTTAATCTACCTTAATACCCCCACACACACACACACACACACTCTTTATTCTTTATTTTATTTTTGACCAATTTGTGTATTATTTCAATTATTTATTTATTTCCCCCCCCCCCCCATGTTATATTGTTGTTGTACCATTGTCATTGTTTTATGTTTGTTTGTAAGCACTTTGGTTCAACTCAGTTGTTTTTAAATGTGCTATAGAAATAAAGTTGACTTGACTTGACTTGACATTAATGTTATAATGATAGTTTTATTATGTTTGTACAGGGAGACTTCGTTTCAAATGTCCCCATGGGTCATGGGACCTACACATGGCTGGACGGAAGCTGTTATGAGGGTGAGGTGTTCAATGGAATTCGTCATGGAATCGGAACGTACAAATGTGGCAAAACCTCTGTAACATACAGAGGACAGTGGCACCACGGGCAGCGGCATGGCAAGGTAAAGGAATTCAGCACAAGCAAGGAGGCCATTTACATGTTTTACATTGATACATCTTGCTGTGGAACCTGCCTTCCATAGCAAGTTTGATTTTATTCTGCAAATTTTACTCTATGATAGAGTTCTATTAATAACAATAGTATACTAGACTGTGTTTAGATTTGGCCATCTTAATGAGTCACTCACTCTACGTATCCAATGCATCTGCAGATACTGTCATGGTAGCTACATGGTAGTTACAATTCTTTTGTTGAAAACAGGGTATAATGTACTACAAGCAGGAGGTGACCTCGTGGTATGAAGGAGACTGGTTCAACAACAGCAGGGAAGGATGGGGAGTGCGTTGGTATGCATATGCATATGATTCCCTGGAGCGCTTATTATGCAAAGCCACCGTATTAAAAAGATCTTATTTCCATCAGTCTGTTTCCCCATGATCTTGTGCAGTTACCCATCTGGAAACCTTTATGAGGGTCAGTGGAAGAACAACTTCAGACATGGACAGGGGCGGATGAGGTGGCTGCAGCTCGGGCAACAGTACAATGGATCATGGGAAAATGGCATTCAGGTCTGACTCAGCATGAGATAAGATAACACACGTCATTCAGTTTTGTCTTACTCTGACTAGTGTACATACAGAACAAAATACATTGTACATGGGTTGAAGTAAACCATGTAAGACTTCTTCTATGCACACAAAAGGTTTATTTGTTTACAAATGTGGTAAAAAATCTGTATTAGCAAAACTGGTGAAGTACTCACTTTCACAGATTTCAAAAAGATGAGGGGGGAGGGGGTTGGGGGGGTCAGAGAAATCAGCTTTTTGTGTGTATAGAAGAAATATCAAATGTTCATTAAATGCTAGTACATTCATAATTAATGGGAGTGAAAAAAAGCTTCTTAGAAAAAGTCACAATGATCTTGTTATTGTAAAAAGCAGAGAACAGAAATAATTCAACATCATATCATTAGGTAAACAAACGTATCATATCATTGAACTAACAAACTAACCTTGCCTGTTTCCATTTGCTTTTCGCTGTTGTGCAGCATGGGGAGGGCACCCACACGTGGTATCTAAGGAGAGTCCCTGGAACCCAGTACCCGCTGAGGAATAAGTACACAGGTGGCTTTGTGCAGGGGCTGCGTCACGGTCAAGGCACCTTCTACTATGCAAGTGGAGCTGTGTACAAGGGCGAGTGGAAGTCTAACAAAAAACATGGCCAGGTTAATAGTCATAATATCTGTATAGGTCAACTGTAAGGTGATAAACACAATATAAATATGAACCATCTGTGGTCAGTTGCTGCTCCTGTTTCTTTTACACCATTCCATGTTCATGTCATATACCAATGAAATTTGTCTGGGTTTAAACATTGCAGGGTAAGTTTATATTCAAAAATGGGCGCATATTTGAAGGGGAGTTTATTGATGATTATATGGCAGAGTTCCCCTCATTTTGTATCGATGGCCTCAAAACCCCTGACCTAAGTGGGATCCGGACACACACTCCCACCTCCTGTGAAGGTCAGTCTGAATAAAACTTACTTTCAGGAATGACAACCTCAGAGCACCATATGCATGTGCTGTAATTGGATGTTGTTGTTGTCTTCTGTAGACGATGGTCCGAGACCAGCGGTGGATTGCTCTGGTTGGACCTCAGTGCTTGGGCCGGACATGACTCTTGAAATCCACACACTGCTGGACAGACTCCCTGAGGCTCACAGAGATTTAGAAAT
The DNA here is from genome assembly GCF_017589495.1 of Alosa alosa. NCBI lineage: Eukaryota > Metazoa > Chordata > Actinopteri > Clupeiformes > Clupeidae > Alosa > Alosa alosa. Next base: position 6,731,544 of record NC_063210.1, read on the forward strand.
CAAACAGGTCAGCACAATCTTCATCTCCCCCAAACCCAACCACAGCTCCATCACTGCAACCTAATGGTGTCCCAACCTTTTACATTACATTACATTACATTTGGCTGAAGCTTTTTAACCCCAAAGTGACTCCCAATAGGGAAACGATCAAGGTAGAGTGCGATAAGAACAAGTTAGCAATGAGTGCTACTTCCATGTAGTCAAATGGCATTTCTAGTCAGGTGGTAAGTGCTAGAATAGTCAGCTAGTCAGGAGGGTGTTACTGTAATCAAGTTGTGAGATGACTATGGCCTTTACCAGGAGTTGAGGGGCAGATTGAGTCAGGTAAGGCCTAACCTATCCCTAGATTTATTTTGTATTCCACACTGTCAACAGAGTTAATATACAGAGACTGAATGTAGATTGGTTGTATGTTTGTCACAAAAACGTGTCAATCAAAGGGGTAATAAATGAGTTGTGAGGAATTCTATTTGTAAACTGTATGAAATAAGTTTTCAACAAAGATGATCTTGTTGAAGAGCTTGACAATTGGTGTTCTGCTTAAAATAATGAACTGGTATAGGAGAGCTTGCTTGGTTTCATTGATAACATGGTGTCAGTGACATGCCAATTTGTGTGTGTGTGTGTGTTTGTATCAGGTGGAGTTTGCCGTGCTGCGGCACATCTCTGAGCTTCGTGGCATCTATGGTTTCTACAGCTGCCTGGGCCTCGGCGAGTCGCCGGACAACACCTTCCTACTGACACGCCTGCAGCTGTGGCGCATGCTCATGGACTGTAACATGCACCTGCAGGGCGTCACCCTGGCCCAGATGGACCGGCTCGTCAGTGGAGGTGAGGGAAACAAGTTAAAGTGATCTCGTATAGCAGAAAAAGTGCTCATTTTTTGAAGTGCACATACCTCAACTTTTGCTTCAATCTGTTTGAAATACAGGGGATATCCCACCTGAGGAGATTCACTCTCCTTTCTCCACCATGTTGCTTAGGACCTTCGTAAGCTCTTTAGTCATCCTGGCATTTCACATGTACCATAACAAAGTTGGGTAAGCAGTGTAGCACAAAGCTACAAGTCTGCTTTTGAAATTGCCTCTTTTTGTATTGCACTGTATGACCTCATATCTTCCTCCAGATCATCCGGTAATGGAATCATTGTTGCATGCTTCTCCAAGCTGATGAGAGAAAACATTATCCCTAACGCAAAACAAGTCAAAGGTACTCTAAGCATTCCAAGTTATGTGTGCACATAAGTAGGCTCTTAATTACCATAAACATGTACGTATTGTGGCAGTCATGCACCCTTGTAATCTATATAATCTATGCAGGTCTTCTATTCCGGGACTCAATGCGAGCAGTGATTGCTATGAATTATATCGATAAAAGCTGGGAGATTCACCAGGCCTTCTGTCAATACAACTCAATCACACACCTTGAGAAAACCATGACCATGAGGCAGTTCATATGGATGTTTCAGGTAATAAAGCTGATTGCGCCGTCCTCTGTGAGAAAACAGTTATCATGAATGTTTATGACCCCCAAATGGGAAATCTACTGTGGAATCCTCTCTCCACAGGATCTTGACCTATCTGACAGTGTTCTGACATCTAGAACAGTCTTGCAGATCCTGTCTCTGGAGAATCCATCGGTCTACAGTGACTCCCATAGTAATCTGGATATAGAGGTGATCTCCAAGTCTCTAAGCGATTTTTTGGAATTTGACAAGACACTAGATATTTCCAGACTGACATTAATATCTTCTTTATTACACTGCCCTCTGTGAATCTATACTGACTGTGCTTGCCGTGCCATCCTTCTGAGGAAGAAGTAGTGCTTACGCGTTTGTGCTCCGGGCACCACAGATGGTTTTCCTGGAGTTCTACGAGGCGTTACTGGGCTGTGCTGAAGTGAAGAGCCAGAGGGCCGTGCAGTCGCCAGCAGAGAGCCTGAGTGCGGCCACAAGCTCAGTGGCCGCACCGGATGGAGGGACCAGTCTACAGACCCCCCAGTGCCCCTCACCTCTGGTCAATAAAACTCTCATTACAACTTTTGTGAAGATAATCATTATACAGTGTGTGTGTGTGTGTGTGTGTTTTTTTTTTTTTTTTTTAATGTAAAGCAATTTGGTGCAATGCTGTTGCTTTTAAATGTGCTATAAAAATAAATGGACTTGACTATATAATTTATAGCTATAGTATGTTATTCAGGTGGTATTGGCTAGAGACAAATTAGATAATATATCTAATCCAAATCCACTCCTACCATGCTCAATACAGCAGTACATAATTACTTTCAGTAATATCTTCATAAAAGTTTAGGATCCAGTCTGTTACCTAACACTGAATACTGTCTGTTTCCAGGTTGGATCAGTGCTGAAGTCCTCAAACCAAACATCAGCTGAGGGGAGCAGCACTAAATCAATGAAGGTGTGTTTCACACTCCATGAGGAAGATGGGGTTTATTGGAGAGGCCTTTGACAATCTCAACTTGTTGTCTTTCTCAGGTGAGAAAATCCAAAGAGAGAGACACCCCTTGCACACCTGAGGTGATGGCTTGCAGACAGAGCCCAGCAGGTCCGTCACAAACCTAGTAAACGCATCTCAACATTTCAGTGCAACAACCCAAAAATGATTTGTATACATTCTTCTTCTTGGCTGTTCTCCCTCTAAGATTTGACCAGACCAGGGACCAGTAGCCGTGCAGAGACAGGCCACTGTGAGGCTGAACTGGTCTCGGACACCCTGGTCCAGTCCATGGCAGCTCTGGATCCTAAAGGTCTTTATCCCTCTCCAGCACAGCCTAGGGCAGGGATCACCAAATGGCGACCGTCCGAGTCCGACCGTGACGTGATCCTATCCCAGACCATAATAGCCTAATTTAGATTTTCACGTAAGATTTCAAATCTGCGCTAAATGTTTCGTTGGTTAGGATAACAGCATTTACTTCAGCAGCTTCAGGAACCATCATTTCGCTTGCTGCTACTCAGCCAGTGAAATCTATGAATTCTGATAGTCGAGTCAGTGAGTAAAGTAGCCTACTATGGGGAAGAGACTGATAGCCTGAAACGAGCCAGGAGAGGAGACGGGACGAGAAACAATCAGATGGATATCTAAGTTAACGATACGTTATATCATCGATTGCTCAAAGAGGAGGAAGCTAGACAGCGAGAACAGAGCTTTATATAACGATACGGGGGCAATACCACGCAAAACTGTCACGTCCGTAACGCCAACTAGGCTAAATATGGATGTGAGTTTTGCGCAGAATTGCCCTGGACCTCTTCTATTCTGAGACAGGCGATTTTTAAAAGCGCTAATTTGAAGCACCTTAACTAGACAAAGCATATTGAGCAAGCATAGGGTAGGCTAGGCCCATTCAACAGTGAACTGAAACCACAGAATATTTTACGATTTAAGAAGGCAATCTGATTGATCCACCACAATCTAGTTAAGCCGACATGTATTCACTGCCCAACAACGTGATGCTCCTGGGTTTCCAGGATTTCGGGTCAACATAAAAAAAAAAAATAAAAAAAAATAAATTAAACTTGCTGATTAATGGGTTCAATGAACCAGCCTTGTCTCAGCTCAAATTTTATTTTAAGTTCACGTTAAGATCTTAAAAATAGCCAAGGCTACTCAGTTTTTCTCCCCAATCACTCTTATCTTGCCTTATTTCACCTCATTTCGAATGTTGCCTTTTAGGCTACTTATTTTATTTCACATTAAACATTAGGCCTAGGCCTACAATCTTCTTGAATTTCCCCTTGGGGATCAAGAAAGTATCTTTCTATCTATCTATCTATCTATCTACAACTAGGCTCCATCCATCCATCCTAATATTATATATACACAGTGGCGATTCTAGACATTTTTAACAAGGGTGGCACTAGTGAGGCACTGATTCGAGGGTGGCATGAGGCAAAACATCCAGATAAACAGAAACAGGCTCAAGATGTGAAATTAGCACAAATACATTAGGGAAACCAGATGCAAACACCATACTCATAAATTGAAGGACAAAAAAACACAAATACCTTACTCTCACATAAAATGTCTTTGTATTTGAATAACATGTAATACAAACATATTAAAGTTAATTATCTAAGTTGTCTGTCACTGGGCTATGCTGTTCTAAAACAAATTCCATCATGGGGACATTAAAATATAATCAATTTGATTATATTACTGTAAATGAAGATATACAAAATATACTCATCCAAGACATTTCCCCCACTCTATGGCCATCTATTTTTGTAGCTGTTACAATAATTTGACCTGCTTTTTTGTCTATTTGTTTATTTTCTCAAGAAACTTGAGGTTGGTATGAAGGAGTGTATTGTGTATGTGAGCAATTTCATCTTCCTGAATCTCAATATTCTGATCACAACAACTCTGGGCAAATTACAAGTCAGCACCAGTGCTGCATTCATTGTTTTGCACTTTTATAATCACATCTCCAAAAGTAGGTTATTGGTTTTACCAAAATAATTTGGCACTATTTTTAAACTACAAACCTATAAAGTATTTTGATACAAAATATGATGCCATTTTTTTCCAACTAAATAAAATAAAAATGACAACATACTATTTTTTATTTTACATACATGTATCAGACATACTGCCTATCCCTGGCTGTTGGCTGCAGCAACTCAAGCTAGGTAGTACTGATTGTTTTGTGTTTGTTAGTTTTGATCCAATTTGACAGCTTTGCTATGTTGCCCACCCAAAATTTCTACCAGCCCACCCAAATATAATAGCCTAGCCTAGGTTAGAACCAGCCCTGCCCTGCATGGAGACATATTTTACAATAATAATGGAGAAAATTTTAGCAAAACTTTAGGTTTTTGTTAACGGAATCTCCCGATCCTCATTCATCTATTTGCGCAACAGCCCACATTCTGCCTTTAATCCAGCGAGACAAGTGAAAGAAATGTTTGGTTTTTTTTTAAAGCCGTCATCGTCATAGGCACGATATTTAGGCTACCTCTGTTAAGCCTACACAAAGTTGCGTATTAAGGAGTATTTCCTGATCGGGAAACCCTTCGCTCAAGAGTTCAATTGTGCCGCAGGCCAATAAAGGCAAGTGTGTTTGCCACTTACATTTCTGACGTCTGACACTTCACACTGCTGCAAGTGCATCAAGAAAGGTCCCGCCTTACACCATGTTAATGGCCAATCGTAGACTAGGATTTGGGGTGGCCAATCGAATCTCAAGGGTGGCCTGTGCCACCCGGAGCCACCCCTCTGGCTCTGCCCCTGTATATATATATTATACATACATACATATACATAGCCTAAACATTATGATGCTCCGGACCTTTGCTTGAGGAAATTTTCCGTAACTGGACCTCGCTGAAGATTAATTGAATATCCCTGGCCTAGGGTGTAGACCACAATTGTTTGTAACCATTTTTTTCAGTGGAAATGGAAGTTGAGGTTTTTTTTACAGTCAATAGACTTACTATAAGTACTGTTCAGTCCTTCAAAGACAAACTGAAAAATACTTTTACAGTTTTGGGTATGTTTCTTCAAAGTTTTTTTTAAAGACCCTTTCATTTATTAGCCAGGGTTTACTTTTCAAAACTCATTATGGCACTATGTTTTTTTTATATAATAATGAAATGCCATACTCTTCATAAGGCCTTGGTAGCATGTGTTGTTTGCTTGTTTGTAAACAACTTCCCTGAGGCAATGGCCTGAGATATGATGGACTATAAAAGGTAGAGGTGTTTGTTTCCAGAGCCTCTACTGCTGGGGGGCACTGATGGCGGCGAGCTGGAGAGCTGGATTCACTGGACACACCATTTCTTCAGCAAGAGCTTCTTCTCCGCCTATGAGCACATGCTGCTGCTGAGGAGGGAGGTGGAGGAGGAGATGCTCAGGGAGGCGGCCAGTACACAGACCGCTCTCGCAAAGGCCAAAAAGGCAGCCAGGTACAGCCAGAGTAATCGTAATAATAATAATAATAATAATAATAAATGGCAGCTCGTGTTGAAGTTGAATCGGTATAGTACGCTAAAGAGCTGGTCCACCTACGATACAGTATGTTGGTTGCCAGCATGTGGTGCTTAAAGCAAGTAAATCCACTTTCTTCAATTAAATCAACTTGATTTAAGTATGACTTAAGACCTGGGAAAGACAATAAATGCATCTTGGCAGTAATGTATTCCATTACATCATAATTTAGTGGAGTAGCATGTTTGGCGTTCACAACTTTCAGAATTACATTTTTCTTGACCTGTACAATTGAGATATCAGCTCAAACTGCTTTTCAACCTTCTTTGTGTCAATAAATAGGGACAGAAGCTCCCATTTTTTTTATTATTTGAAAATTAAATGTTTTGCTTTTTTGTTTTTAAAAGTGGTTGTGGATCTCCATGCTAACACCTCTATGGCTGCGTTGCAGGCTACGGGAGCAGTGGGAGGCAGAAGAGAGGCGCAAGGAGGAAGAGGAGGATGAAGAGGCTGAGAGAGCGGAGGCCCAGGAGGAAGACCACGCCATCGCCTCAGCACTGACCACGCCTGTGGCCTCCGCCACCTCCATTGGCCTGCCGAAACACTCCCCGAGCAGCGTCAAAAGCAAGAAGAAGAAATGAGACCACAACGTCAATGGAGAAACTAAGTGTTTATTTAAACCAGTCAAATAGCAATGAAGTAAAAAAAAAATTATATATATATAAAACAAAATATTTTTCTTTTGTCGCTAGTTGTGAGTTGGTGGGGTAAAGGACATCAGGTCATTCTCACATAATGCCCGAGGCACGCAGTCCTTCAACTCAACAGGGGTGAAGAGTAACAGGTTTGACTGAACTGACTGCAAGGCAGAAAACAGACAACAATGCAATTCAATTATTTTAAAAGTTACTTCATCTATGATCAAATATGACACTAACAAATCAAATATGACACATGAAAATATAGGACTAAAAGGAAATCCCTAATGCTATCCACCAGTCTCCTTGGGGTGCTGCAGTAAAGAAGAAAACGGGTAAACCTTCCGGTGAGGTGGTGGAAGTAGTATACCTGTGGTCTTCTGTGTGCTAGTTAGCGAAGAGGCAAATTATTTCTCGGTTATTATTTACTGTGTAGAGTCGCAAACCTTTATGGAGAGATGTTACGGAGCTCAGGGACAACACGTGCTGTTTGTGGTTGTACATATAACTGGACTACACTAATACATTTTTTTTTTTAACTAAAACTAAATCGGTGTTCCTACCGAAGATGGTATAGTTTCCATCTCCTCCCAAAAGACGACAAATCAAAAAGAATATGTCTGAAGAACTTAAGACTTAAAAAAGCCCCCCCAAACACATCCCATTCGTTATACTGAGAAGCGGATGTTGCCAAGACACTAGCTATTTCCAAATTGACATTTCTTCTTTATTACACTTATTATGCAAGGCCTCATGGGATGTAGGAAACTTGTGGATAGAAAAGTGAATAAATAATGAAAAAGAAAGGTGAAGATTGACTAGTGATTAATATTAACCTGTTCCATCTGTGGGGTGAAGAGTGGGGACATCCTTGGTAGTGCTGGGTGGGGGTGGGGGGTGAGGAGGAGTGAAGAGAGTGAAGGTGTTAGATTCTAAAACAGCTTCAACACCATTATAAACCAAACCAGTTAAACTAACACCACAAAGCTGTGATTCTGATGTTAAAGGAGCAGTGTGAAACTCTAGGCTTTGAATGGTCTTGAACACAGACACACAACACTCCTCCATTGACTTTGTCTATCTTCAGTTAATATTTGACCAACACAGAATAAAGGCCATTTTTGACATTACATCAAAATGGATGTTTCTTCACATTCTGTTGATCATTCATTGTTGAATGTTGTAAACCAGAAAAACACTCCACACCTTCAACCCAAGTTACTCTAGTTGTGTCAATCATATATACCGGTTGGGGTCTGCAGTAGAGCGTCCTGCCTCTCGACCTCTGGGCTCTCCATCTCGGCGTCCACTGCCATGGGGGAGAAGGTCTCTGAGGGGGCACTAGGAGACAGGCTCACCCGCGCGGTGGGCTGGAGGTAGCGCTCAAAGTCCAGCCCAGGAACATCCTGTGTCCATCCACACAAACCCTCAGGAAATTATTAACTTGACACTTTGCCACATCCCAAAAAATGTAAAGATCTAAACGTATCTAGTCTTTTATTGTGCTTCTCCTCCATCTAAAGAGTAACAATCTTTAAAGGGAGGGTCTTCAATGATTTATGAAATGTTAACTGTTCAGAGATGATAAATCCCTCACCTCTGTGCAAGACGTCTCCGGAGTCGCACTCATGTCAACATCTGCAAGAATGCTGAGAAAGAGAGCTGACATTAGATTACATTTCCCACTGGGTTGCTTTACACATTCAGTTAATCAGCCTCCTTCCTACTTCCAATCCTAGGTCCCAGAGGAATAACAGGGGTCCCTTACCTCACAGCTCCTGCTGGGCTGGCGTGGCTGTCGACTGTGGGGAGACGCTGCTCTGCGTCGGGGGAGGAGACCAGCAGGCTGGGGTGGAGGCTGGGGGCAACTTCTGACGTCGAGCGAGGGGATCCGTCTGTGTCCGGGGCCTGGGGACTGAGCCGCGACAGGCCGGCAGGACACGAGCGCTCCGGGGAGAAGCTCAGGGCCAGGCTGGTTGGGTCCGGACTGTGAGAGGAGGAGGAGGCGGCGGCGGCTGGAGGGACGCTTGGCTGAGGGGTGCGGGCCGGGGACGGGTTGGGCAGACGTGCTGGGGTGGTGACGGGGGTTACGCGGGGGAAAGGAGAGGCGTGGACGGGGAGGGTGGAGCGCCGGTGCCTGCTGGGGGTCATAAGCAAGGAGGCAGCGGGGGTCGCGCTCAGCCGGGACGCTCCTAGGTAGAGGCAACCAGCAGACATTTCCCAAAACATTCATTTTATTTTCTTATAGACAATCCTCGGAAGAGGGCACAGTACACTGTGGCTATTTTGTCAGAGTCCATCACAACTTACAAGCTTTGTTATACAACTATGAACGAAGTGAGATCAAATAATAATAAATAACCGCTAATTAAAAAAAAAAAAAAAAAAAGTTGGACACAGTAAGAGATGGCTGGTTCCCTTACCAGCTGTCTTCAGTGGGCTCTCAACCTGGAAGAAGCCTCCATTGAACACCACAATGTCTGCGGGCTTAAGTTTAGACGGGGTGTCCAAGGCAGGGGTGCTGTCCGGAACACTGGCCGCTGCCTGCGCTGCCTTCTCTGCCTCAGCCTGCTGCTGCTTGGCCTTCATGGCTGCTTTGATGGCAGCGAGGCGACTCTTGGCTGCTGCGTTACCTGCAGCACCTGCAGCCGGCCTGCCAGTGGCACCTGCTATAGGGGGTTTCTGTGGGGAGACAAATGGAGCCTCAATTAACTAAACGGTGCTTACACACAGTTGCATTCCGTCAACGCATGCCAGTGGGTGTTCCCGGCGACCGGGGTGTGTAGCCTACTATGCAAATGCCTTGAAGTAGGCCTAGAACCGTAATTTGATTGGCTGGCGTCATCCGTTGCTCACCGTCGGTGCAGCAAAAGTTGAACTTTGACGCAAGCGACGGGAGCAACGCGACGCAACGGACCCACAATTCAGTTCGGCAACGGATGACGTAAGCCCCTATAAAGTGGATGGGATGCGTCTCAAGCACTGCACCGCACACAACTGTGTGTAGGAGCCGTAAGGCTAATTTAATACCTCGGCAAAATCAATTGGCTAATTCAATTTATGCCAGTACCAAGGTGGGACACAAGCAGGTTACTTCCCAAAGCAGCCTCACCTTAACAAGCTTCTTCTGCCGTGGTGCTGGTTTGCTCTCCTCTGTCCAGCCCCGTCCCTCTGCTTCCTTCAAAGCTTTGAACTTCCGGTCAACGTCCTCCACCTGGAAGTACACCATATCCCAGAATCCCTGGAGGTCGGTGCAGGTGGTGATCTTCTCGCCGCGGCCAAACTCGCAGTCGTCCACCAGACCACTGAACTGACCGAAGCGCTCCTTCATCAGGAGCCGGGCCTGTCCCACAGCTGTCCGCATGCGCTCTCTCACTGATGGGCACAGGAGGAAACATTTGCATGTGTTCACTGAATCAATTCAGTATTTCATTCTTTTTAGGGGGGTGCACACCTATTGAGTCATTTCCACACAAATTCACTTTTCAATCTCCATACTCACTTTCTTCTGGGATGGAGGAGTCCTCAAAGTGCACTTCCCACTGTTCTGAGAGTTCTGTTAACCTCTGAGTCTCACTGACCATCACAGCCCTGAAATAAAGAGTTCAGTTATATTAGTTATAACAGCCTCCAATGCCACCAAAAATCACAAGTTTATCTTACTGTTAACTCATTGTTTGTTATGTTTCTGTTCAGAATGGAACCTAACCAAAAAAATAAAGGCAATTTACCATGTAAGCAATTCAGGCAGCAGCAAAAGTCTACGGAATCACTGTACAAGATCAGAGTTTACTAAAACAAATCGACATTCTGACTACCAGCACATGTACACCTCACAAAAGTGAACAAGTGACAAAGCGACTTGGGGTCAAGTTCAATTGCTTTGTGTTTGTATTTTCAACCATAAGGTACACCACAACTGGATCCAATAAAAGAAAACACTGTGTGGATTGACTGCACCCTACATGCAAGTCAGTGTTTGAACAGGTCACAACAGCAAAATCCTAAGCGTGATGCTCCATATATGAACCCTTTTCACAGCACAAACACTACCTGGGTGCATCCAATGAGTGCCCTGACTGAGACCCACCTGAAGTAGGGGACTCCATGCTGTTCCTCCTGCTGGTCAGAAGGAGGCGCTGCAGACCCACAGTCAGCTGCTGCTGCAGCAGTAGCACCATCAGAGCAGGGAGGTGGGGAGGAGGAGGAGGAAAGAGGCTGAGAGGAGGCAGGAGGTGGTGAGGCAGAGGAAACAGGTGAGATAGAGGAGGTCGGAATGCTGGGAGGAGGAGAGGAGGGAGCAGAAGGAGGGTCCATGGGCACGTCGGCCTCCAGTTGGGCTTCAAAGCTGTGGATATTGAGAGAACGTAATGTTACATCTAGGGCTGTAACTATTAAAGCCATCGCCAAGAATTTTGGTAATCCATTAATTGGTTTGAGCAATTAATAATATAAAACACCACATTTGAGAACGTCAACTTTGGCTTTCGAGAAACACTGATCAACAAGCTGGGAGCCACTTGAAGCCTTATATAGAAATGATGATAATGACTGAAGTGAACAGAGTGGAGCGCTGCTGTATGACAGGGAGGCGGGTACCTGGGGGCAGTGACTGCGCTGGCTTTGTCGGTGGATGGTGGGGCAGGCTGGAGCATCGGGAGGCCTACGGGGGCCTGGAACATAAAGCCCTCAGGGGCAAAGGAGGAGGGTGCCACGGATTCGGCCTCCGCCTGGACAGGGTCTTCCTCTGGGGCAGTCACTGGCTGAGGTGCAGGGGAGTCCACAGGACAACTCTCCTCTTCCTAAATATGGATGGAAAGTTATTTATTCATTCATTATTATTTGTTACATCAGATTTTACATCAAACATAAAAAAATACTAATCAAATACATCGTCATCATTTTAAACACTTAGGAGAAAGCCGTAGGTTCTCACCTTTTTCTCATCACTCTGTATCCTTTCTTTTGTGTCCTCTGTGGAAAAAGGATCAAACAATGAAGTTAATGTTAGTGATGGGACATTCGACACTGAGGCACCGAAGCTTGTATCACTCCCGTGAAGCAAATTGTTTCGAGACAGTGTGTTGGACTTTTTAAAGTTTTGAAGTCAAATTTAAAATATTTTTTGTTATTGCATAAGCCTAATAAAAATTCCTTGTATAGTGACTCACAGGGATTGAACCCACGTCGACAGATTTATCGTCCTCATCACTACCTCTACTCTATCGTAGACATATGGCAAGAATGGATGTTCGCGATTACAATCAGGAAGAAGCTTCAAAAGGCTTCGTTCGCCCATCACTAGTTAATGTATAGACAGTACACACACACACACACACACACACATACAGCTAATAAACCTATGGCAGCCTGAACGGACCAGAGGTGGTCAATGGGTCCTGTCAGTGGTTAGTTACCTTTTGGCTCCTTCTCCTGACCTGCAGATGGCACTTTCTGCTGCTTCACCGTGGATCTTGTTTTAGAATTGCTTCTGGTTTTCAAATCTTAATACAAAATAAAATGTACATTTTTATATGAAACTATTACTGCTTTTACTCAATAAAAAAAGTTAAAGTACATCTGGATTACATAAGGCAAACTGCTTTGAGTAAACACCTGATGTAGGCTTGGCTGCTGCCCTTGTTGGTCTGGTGGTTCTTGTGACAGATTCAACTGAAGAACAGAAAACACCCAAATGTCAGAGATACGTAGGAAACCAAGGTATGTACTTCTTTGTAATAAATAAATAAAAACAAACAAACAAAAAAGGGCCACATCAAACCTGCTGCAGCTTTAGGCTTGGTCACGGCGGTCGTCGCTGCAACTGGAGGAACCCTCGTCTGTCCCCTGGTGCTGAGAGGCCTCCTGACCACTGGCTCTGTGTGTGGACAGAGAAGCAAAAGAGTTTTAAGGAGATTAAATGAGCACACAACATGCAGACATATGCCGTCATCATGTCATCAGCTGAAGGCATGATCCACTATAAAAGCCAGGACATGTATAAAGAGTCTTTCCTGGCTTACCTTTCTTTGGCGCAGACTTCTGGGTTGCAGTCTGTAAGGTTTGGAAGAGAACAAATGAGGCTCAATCAGTAAATGGGTGGTAACGGGTAGGGGACAGTGGAACCAGTAGAGTGAGATGCTAACAACCGCAAGGCTCTATTGTTTACTGCTATGAGGCATACTGCCTGAGAGTATAAATGACTAGAGAGAGTGGACAGCTTTGTTTGCGATCACTAGATTGTTTTTTTATTTACCTTCTGCTGCAGTGGCTGAAGAGGAGTCTGCTGTGGTTGCTTCATAGATCGAGTGACGCGTGTGGACAGCACTGGCTCAGGGTTCTGCTTTTGGGATTTGGACAGAACGAGGGCCATGATGAGCGACACAGATTTATTCACCAACATCACAAGACCATAAAAGACTGAAACCACTTAAAAACAAACAAAAACGCAATCTGTCCCACAAAGACATGGCCCTTCCTCAGTTTAAGGTCAGGGACAATGTTCCTTTTCAGAGCCACATAATCAAATAGGAAAGGGCCTATTCCATAAGCTACTAAAGTGTAAGCTCCTCTTTCAGGTTATACAGCACAGCATGTACAGGACAGCAGCACTCACCTTTGCTTTAGTGGGGGCTTGTGAGTTGGCAAACGCAGGCTGCCTGTGCTGGTAGAGGCCACATTTAAACACGCCTTTCTTTTCCTTCTCCCGACGCTCTTTCTCCTTCTGGAGCTCCTTGGCTTCCTTGTACCGAGCAAGCATCTTCTTCCTCTCCTCCACAGCACTGGTAGCATCTACTGGAAAGCAAATCATTGACATTGGAAACATGTGAATGGTTGGAGGTTTCTGCAAGATTTATCAGCACAGGTTTAGTCTTTTCACAATCAATCAAACCTGTTTGGGGGGCCTTTCCACAATCTATTGTTCCCTGAAGAGGTTGTGTCATGTTTGTAAACAAAGATGCCCATCTTCAATAATAGGTTAGATTGAAATCAACCAGGTATTTTAAATATCGGCATGATTCCTATATAGACTATTGCAACTTTCTTATATTTAAAATCAGTGAATAACATGAAGAAACTTGAAACACTGAATTTTGTTGCACAAAGGTTCTGTTTGTGACTTCTGCAATTACATTATATGGACTCCATAATGTCTACCAGGCTATACACTAACTATGAAACTATTCTGAATAAGTACTGTGGAAAAAACAGCAATAAATGGCAATAAAATTGCAGACTGTCCTGGTCTTGAAATGGAGGAGGGCGAGGTTCACCTGGTTTCAGTGCTTTGGTTTTAGCCACCTTCTCTTCAAGAACTGCAACTGACTTCTCCAGCATGGAAATATCTTGCTCTTGCAAGTCTTCCAGCTGCCTGCGAAGGTTGTGAACTTTCGTGCGGTTCTCCTTCTGGGACTGGGACCGCCTGCGGGACATCTTCACTCTCAGCATAGACACGCTGTTGTCCCGCTGGTGCAGGAATGCAAAGCGAGACTCCATCCTAAAGGCGATAAACATGACATGGTATGAATACTACTGTGTAAAATAACCGCAATCTGGAACAGAGCTCTGTGGCACACTGCATACTGAAACTTTCTGGGTGTTCTACACAGGACCAGTGTAGTGCTTAGAAGTGTGGTGCCCTTTCTTGCTCGCAATAGAGGCAGACTGGCAAAATGCTCTGATCCATCATCAGGACCGAGAGTCAATACATTTGTAACAGAAATCCACAATGTTGTGACATGGTCCACCCTGGCTTAGCTTATTTTGCTTTGCACAATTTGAAGTGAAGACAGGGAAAACACACCAGTATCACCAGACATTGTGGAAATCAGAGTAACTTTACAAGAGCAGGGCTGTATTCCAATCAGGTGGTTTAGTGACAGATCGGGGTAAGTTAACCCAGATGAAGTGTTAAAGCTCCAAATAGAGAAGCCTTTTGCCTTTGTTTAATTTGGATATTAAACCCTCGGGCTATTCTGTTATCAGGTTTACAACTTTGCAACTAAACCACCTACTTGGAATCATGACCAGGTGAAAAAGGAAAATGCAGTGGTCATCTCTCTCTTTCTGCAGACATTTTCTGGGTGAGTTCAGGTGTCTTGTTAAGTAATCTTTAAAAGTGCTGCAAAGTCAGTTTGGTGCAAGTAATGATCAAAAACAAGGGCTGGGCCCCACGTTGCTGTAACTTTATGATCAGCCTAACTGTTACTTTTTTTAATCAAAGATGAAAAGCGGGCTGTAACGTTAATGTAATGAAAATCCTGCCGCTGCGACAAAATGTCAGAAAATACAAATGTTCAATCAAACAATGTAACTCAATTATTTACTTCTCATCAGATAATCAGGCGACTAAGCAGCATAGGTTTCCCCAAATGGAATTGAACGTTAAAACACACATGTAGTTACACAGGGTTAAATCGGAGGGGTGTTTCATTGTGTGGGAACCCATAGGGCGCAAGACGCTGTTTGTTTGGTAGTAAACAGCACAAACCATTCGAAGCAGGCAAAATGAGTACCACTAGCAAAGTATGCTAGTTCGCTTGAATACGAAATAACACAAAAACAGGCTTCACAATGGTTTGACTGTTAAATATCCACCAGTTTGCATGCTAGCATAACTAAAGGAAGGCAAAAGGTTATGTTGAGGTTACCCTGACGAAGAGGATGTTTAAAACTATGTTGATTCGCGCAATAACGGACCCACTACATCCATAATGTTAATAACAAAACAATTAAAACAAAAACAAGTTACCTTGACGTTAAATCCACTGGTAGCGATCCAAAAATTTGAACAACCCTACCTAACGCAACTTGTCCTACGCGGAAACTGACAACAAACAAGATGGCGGGCAAGATTTGAAAATCATAGTGTTTCTTGGTTGGCTGCTGAGGAGTGGAGATGCAGTTTTGATTGGCTGAAACGCATTGACGAGCTCTCTACCCGCCGTAGCGACGCCCCCTAAAGTCTTTACATCCACATAATACATAGCTATAGAGAATTTATGTTTACATCAAAATGTTAAACGTTTACAATTACTATGAATGCCTCGCATCTTTGTTGGGTAACTTGGCATGATTAATGTAAGTACTGCTACGATCACATTTGTCAATACAATTCCCGAATAAATAATATAATTTATATTAGAAATACATATTTTCTCAGTCTCAGTTTCTAAAGGTCTCAAAGCTCCACCTGTGTGTGTGTGTGTGTGTGTGTGTGTGTGTGTGTGTGTGTGTGTGTGTGTGTGTGTGTGTGTGTGTGGTGACTAGCTATCAATGAACTCCATGTACCAGTAGATGGAGTTAGAGCTTAAACACACTGTTGCAGTTTTGAGGAACGAAGAACCACAGTCACAGTCAACAAAAACTTCACATCAAATTTTCTGCCAGCATTTTTCTGACTGCTGCTGGACCATAGAGTAAATGGCAAAATTGACTGAGCTTTTCAAATAGTAGTACAATAAATAATACACACCACAATAAGCCTATATTTAAGACCTCCACATAATTCAATAAACTAAAATTTTCACAATTTATTTAAAGATGGAGTTCATAACAGGCCACAAACAATATTGTCGACTTGATAACATTAAAGAAACCATTGCATGTCAGATTTAAGCGAATGGGGAAAAAAAGATTAGAGTGGTCTTTAAAATGTTGACAGAATGTATGGCAAAAAAAAACTGAAAAAAAACAACATAACAATGTATGTACAAACTGGGGAAAAATACAGAAATTCTGATTTGACACTTAATTACAAGAATGACATTACAATTTATATATGTTAAATAAAAATCTAAAAAAATTGCATGTTGTGAATCTTTTTTACAATGCAATTATTGCATTACACTGATTCTGCCACTGTATTCTCAACAGTTGACAGTTTCTTAGTGTGATGGAACAGTCCCACGTTCTCCTGCAAATCTCTTCAGTCCAAGAAAAAAATATTATTGAATTGTGTTGCACACAACCTCTTCACTTCCTCTGCAAGAAAAGAAAAACAGACAAGACAATTAAAAACACACAGTGTTCCAAATTCAACAGCTTACACAACACACAAGGTTATCAGCTAGCAGCCAGGCGACAGATTTCTTAATGACGCATCAACAACCAATTGAAATTGACATACCATTCACTTCAATTAAGTTGGCATTCTTTTGGTTCAAAATCACGTAGAGCTCCCGCTGGTCTGACTTCTTGCCCACAACCCAGTAGTCCGTCATTGCTTTCACAATGATTTCCTCGTCCTCATCCACTCTGTTGAGCAGAACAGAAGTCACATGAGGACACAAGGTCAGATCTAGTGAGTGTGGTTGTAACAAAGGCAATGGATTTAAACAAGACATACCGGGCAAAGTCGCAGTTGATATCGCCCAGGATCTTCATGAGATCAGGGTGAACAGACGTGAGGGAAACGCTAGCAGTCTTGCGCATGTGAATGGTGCTCTTCTCAGCCAAGTTCATGTGATTGAAGTAGATGAACTTAAACTGAGGCTCCTTCTCTGGTCTACAGATATTGAACAGCAATAAAAAGAGAACAGAATAATAATTTATTCAGACTAACCCATTCAGACAGATTAAGGATCAAAACACATCAAGGAGTCTGATGTGTAAACTCCACTCCTGGTAATATTCTATTCATGTCAGTTGTAATGATAGATTATGTGTTGGGGTGATGAAATCCAAGATATCCACATTAAACATGCATCATGGTCCAAAGGAGCGCCAGAAACTGATGTTTTGGATGACTTAATACAATAGGTCTATGATGATACCCTGCTAAATAGCAGCGCATCCCTGTGTCACTGTGTCGGTCAATAGGGGAGGGTGTCATGAACATTAAAGATTCAAATGGGTACTATTAGTAAAAGGAGATAGATATTCAAATAAAAGTAGCCAAGCAGAAACTGCACAATGGCATTGTTAAAGGGGCAGTGAAGCCCTAACCTCAGGACTCCTGAAATGGATATGGACTAATGATCCATCATCAATTTCCCACCAACGTCTGGTTGGGTGTCACAGAAAAATGACGTATACCGGTAATACCTCACTTCACTTAATGTACTCTGTTTATAAGGGCCTGCCAGCAGACGGCTGGGGCATGGATGGAGAAGACTTGGCAAAAGATGCTCACGTGCTGCTCAGACTAAGTAATCTAGCAACGTTGTCCGAGCAGATTACTCCGATCTGATCTAAAGCACAGCTCAGCAAAATATTAAAAGAGAAAAAAACATTTTTTGGTCTCAACTTCCCTGGATGTCACGCCATCCTCTCAAGCAAATATGCTGAACATGTACATAAAAGCCATCAACGTGTATTGCCCATCATGTCAAAGTCATCTTCTTTATGCTGAGTAATCATATGATGGATGACTACATGCGGCCTGCTGGCATGCAATGGACACCCCTTTTTACAACGACACTGTTGAGTGTCAGGCAACGAGCTCTGCCATCGGTGGTGGTAATGTGCGGGGTTAGCGTGTGGGATAAGTACTGACCCCGATATCCGGCGATTGATGTTGTACTGTTCGCATATGTCTGAGGCCAGCAGGGTGAGCTGGGGACCCACCAGACTGTCCAGCTGCTCGCAGAACTCCCGCGTTAAATCCTCCGCAGCTAGGCAAGAGAGCATGGGAAAGCATGAGAGAGAGAGAGAGAGAGAGAGAGAGAGAGAGAGGGATTAGTATAGGAGATGGATAGCTATGGCTTCCTCATTTAACCCCTTCTTTCAGAGATCAACTAGAGGGTGGTCTGTTTTGCTGTAGTCATCCATTTTAGTTTGTTTGTTACACATGCGGTCATCAATGACTAGATCAGTGGGTGATGATGTTGTGTGTGTGTGTGTGTGTGTGCGGAGGGGGGTTAAGCTTGTGCCTTTGACTTTGGTCATAATGTCTTACTCAGCATAAATGACCCTTGTGATTGATTACATGCAGACACAGCCTCACGTAAGGTATTACAGTATATTACATGTATTAGGTATTACAGTATATTGCCTCAAATGCTTACCATTTATCATAAAACATACTGCAGCACTCATAGCCTGTGGAGGACGAGAAAATACTACGATTATCCAAGCAAAAAAATAACATATCATTAACGTAAACCATCTTTCTATCCAAACCAGAACAGTCACCATAATGTCGCTATCCTTTTCACTTTATTTCATAAAAGTGATAAAACAAGAGTATGTGACAAGATTGTGGGTTCATTTCAATTGCACAAAAACATTCAAATTGCCAGAAAAAGAAATTCACAACTATGCATAACACTTCTATATACTATTTTTTTTGGTGAGATAACAGTCACTGCACTGTTACGATCACATCACATAATTCAAAGTCGCATAACAGATTGTTTATGTAACTAGACATTTAGACATAACAATTACCACAGGCCTTTCAAATTACCATGGAAAATACCCAAAATGAGATGCACAGCTACAGATAAAACATCTCAATCTGTTCATGCATATGCGAGGCGGATATTGCCATGCCCTTGACTAATCACAGATTATTTTCATGGCTGCCAAAAAAAATGAGGAGTTTAGATAACTACCTGCCGAGCTCTTTATACAAATTAAAAAGAATAACGCCTAGTAGGGTAGTGATGTTATACTCCTTCTGTCCTACACAATTCCACCTTAGTCTCACCTTATACACTATCAAATGAAGCTCCTCATAGCTGTCTCCTGTGTTTACATATATTCTTGGAAACCTGAATTTGGCATCTGGATCTTTGAGACTCACGGGTCCAGTCAAAAACCTAACAAGAAAATCAAACAATTAACACATTTGTGGCAATTAACCCATTTGTGACAATTAACCCATTTGTTTTGTTCTTGTTTTGTCAGTATGTCATTTTTAGCCACTTCCACCAGGGGCTGCAAAACATCTACACATCATCTTAGTGATCCATTTCTGTGAATTAAAATAAGAACAGAAGAAGAACAAAGGAGAAGAAGAAGGGAGAAAAGAAAAAGAAAAGTCTGCCTTCGGATATCTAGGGCAATAATGTGATCCTGTATAAACGCAGAACCCTATCAGAGTCACTGATATGCATGAATCTGAATCTGAGAGTTAATGTGGTGGAAAGAAGACTTGAAAACAACCCAGTCTGGCTTCAGTGCACATCAACAGTCACGTAATGCAACCCAAGCCTGCACTGCAGTGTCCCTCCTGGGCTGTCCTTGAAGTCCAGGTAAGGCAGTGCATTTTTGTGTAGGTTTTTATGACTCCAAATGTGTGTGTCTGTACTGTATATGTCACTGTACATGACAGTCAGGACACTGTTCTGTATGCTCTTAATTGTGCCAGGGTGCTTGGAGTATAATGCGCGCCTGACCTCAGTATGCTCACCTCTCTGGTGGGTTACCCAGGTGTCTCTGTCACACACACACACTTCCCCAGTGCAACCTCACACACAAAAGAGACTCTGACCCTCTCTCTCCATCTGTGTGTGTGTGTGTGTGTGAGTGTGAGTGAGAGAGAGAGAGAGAGAGAGAGAGAGAGAGAGAGAGAAGAGAGAAAGAGACTGGATTGACCTCTCCTTGATTCACAGACCTAATTTAAAACGTGCATCATGACCTATCCAGTTTAAACACTGCAGGACACACACACAGCACTATTACGTAGTATCTTTGAGTTAGCAAGGAGGCCATGGAGTAGTGGTGCAGATTGATGCCAATCAGGCCACTCTGAACGCTGCTGGCTGTAAAGCTGATCCCCAGGGGCCTCCGAGGAGGACTGGGGCTTGTGGCTGGGCCTTGGCAGGACCTACCTCCCATAGTGCAACAGATTGCCAGCCACCTCTGGTCTCAGGGGAGAGTCCCTCCCTGCAAGCTGCGGCACAACCCAAAAAATGTCGGCGTTAAGTACAGACACACATGTGCATTAACAGTGTGACCCTGCTAGAATCTCTGAAGCCAATTTGCCATTAAAAGCACTGCATGTGGATGATTAAATTGGGTACACAGTTTCTTCATAAACTGTGAAAGCTCTAGTCCACAAATCAAATACATATCTGATATCACTGTTACCCAGTGCACTAGCTACATCCTTTTTTGTGCAGCCACTGACTTTACATGAAATCTGTACAAATCGTCTAGCAACAGCACACTCTGCGAGGAGCTTACGTAATGACAGAATACAAAATCAATCAGAAAAGGCATCAGATTAGAGGAATGTGGGGCAGAACTGAGCGGGTCTCACCTCAGGCTCAGAGTGGCGAGGGAACAGAGAGGTGGTGAGATACTTATACAGAGTCCTCATGTCATCCTGCTCCAGACCACTCCTAGGGGATAACAAATCACAGAGAGACAGAGAAAATCAGAGAGAGAAGAGAGAGAGAGAGAGAGAGAGAGAGAAGAGAGAGAGAGAATCAGAGAGAAAGAGCGGAAACCAGGCTTTGACTTGAATGAAGTGTGTGTGTGGGGGGGGCACCACAAAAGTCAGGGCCCTTGAACTGATTTCAGCAAGGAGACGAGGATACCACATCCTCCCGTAAAGTCTGTCTGCGGTCACTCGTCACCAGCTCCCATGCCTAGCTTCTCAACTGGCCCAGAGCCATCTTGGGTTGTTGCAGACTAAAATAAATGATAAAAGCCAGGACGTTGCATTGTGCAAAGAGGATTATGCAACGTATTTAAAGCCTTGCGGGATTGCGATGCCTTGTAATTGGTACTGGGGGGAGTGGGGGGGGGGGAGGTGATTTTGGAGTTCCTGCGCCGGCGGTTCTTCACACACCTTGACATGCACAGGAGAGAAGGGCAGACGCCGGGGTGCTCGGGATAAGAGACGAGACGAGGTTACGAGAAGCTGCCAACAGGGAGAGGCCCGAGGCTATTAATGACACAGAGCGTGCCCTGGCAACTCCAACACCAACAGGGGGTTTGGTCATCTGCCACATGCGCAAGCCACCATGAGGCAGCATTACCGGAATCCATCCGCATCTTAAATGAGGACTGTCCCTGGAGCATATAACCTGATGACAATACTTCAACTCAGGGAACACATCCACATCAGCTTACAGCACATAGTCATATTTATTTGATATTTGTGTGTTTTATATATATCACTTCTCCTCTATCATCTATTTCTTTACTTTGTTTCATACAAAGGACTTGAAGTTCTCAGGCACTGTGTCTGAATTCAAGGTGTGGACCAGACCGTTTAAGATTTATAAATAGATCATTATATACAGCAACTTCAAAAGTTTCTCATAACTTCAGACACAGAAATTGTCCTTGATTTAAGCCCTGTACATATATTTGCATTTATGCACACTGCACAGTCATTGGAGACTATGAAAATGCCTGTGCAATAAGAATGGAAATGTGATTGTTTTTTCTTATGCTCAGCCAAAATAATAAAAAAAGACACAAAAACATTTGAGAGGGATCTGAGATAAAACCTCTCAAACATTTTTCAAGGCAAGGAGTGGTGGACACCGCCAAACGTAAACCAGAAGTAATTGATTTGGACCCAAGGACATCACATCAAATGAAGATAAAACAAGAAAGCATCCAAAACAAACCCAGTGACACCAACGGACCGTACCAGATGAGCTGATCGTTGTAGAGAAAGGCGGTGTATTTGACCAGGCTGAGACTCTGCTCCACCCTGTTGACAAAGGACTGGATCTTCAGGTAGGTCATCTTGTCCAACGGGAAAAAGCTGATGCCTCCAAAAACATCCAGCAGGTCACATGACTGCAGGTGCAGTGTCTGCAGATACTACACACACACACACACACACACACACACACACACACACAAAGAAACAGAAAAATAAAATTGGTGATAAGAATCAGGTTGTGCTCACACACGTAAGACTGAATGAAAGTGGAACACATTACTCTGATGACACTCTATATTCCTGTGTTTTGAACTGGAACTTAAAGCACTGTTTATAATGGGAAGTTCATGCCACATCCTGTGAATCAAGTGGGCAACAGAAAAGCCCACACGCTCCATGGCGGGCTCTGTGGCTGGACTTGGCTTGTGACAGGTGTTGACATAAATGCTGTGCTCGGTTGCAATATCAGCCAATCATAACATGGAAATCAAACAAACGTCGCTGGCATCATCCGGAGTAGGCGCTCTATGCTATTTCGCACAAACATTTGTCAAACTGGAATGACCTCTGGTAACCTTCCAATCAAAATACGTGGGAATAGAGAGTAGTCACAGGCAATTGCACTGGCATATGCACACGAGACCACAATCTGTTACAGTAAAGGCAGCTGGCTGGGAAGAGGAGCATCATATTCTGCAGTGGACCTCATCTCGCCTATCATTATGAGGTGTTCAGAAAGACAAACAAGTGTAATACAGAAAAGGCTAATTGAGCATTGACCCCTCTCTCCATTGCCTCGGTGTTCATGCCTCAAGGCCAAAGTGGATATCACTGACCACGCAGGTTTGATTCCAGGTGAGGCAGCACAACAGAACACTCGTCTGTTCTTGCTTGATTTCTGACCCAGGCAAGAAACCCCCGGGGCGAAGACGATACCGGAAAGCCAATCCGCCTGGACTCAGCGGCCGTGTGACATCTGACCCCCCTCCCCTAGACAGCAGACGCACACACCAGCTTGGCTCGCCTGTGTCAGGGGAAGCCTCGCCATTGGGGCCGCTGTGGGAATGAGACCGCAAGGGCTTCCCTTGATGCCGCAAGGCTGAATAATTGAATGAATTGACGAACGCACGAGAGATCACTCCTCTCCTGCCGCCCATGTTTGGGGCAGGGCATGATTAGCACCGACACATTAGCGCTGGATGCCCCCAATGAGGAGCGCAACTCAACCCTGCCGGCACTACTGATTAGTATTAGTGCACCCGGGAGCGCTAAAGGAGTCCACACACCGGCTCCCAAAGGGGCCCTGACACAATGCTAGTTGCCCTGAGCCACAGACGGATGCAGCAACACACTGTTGTGATGGCAGACGAGTTAAAAGCATTTTGGATTAGTGTGGAATTAGCATGGATTAACATGCCAGTTTTAAAAAGGACTGGGAAAAATTGTTATCTGGTTTGACATTTTAACTCCATGACAAAAAATAAAATCCACATCATAGCTTTTCACAAGCCCATATTTACAACCCCACATCCAATTGTCCCAGCTGCTTTCAGTTAAACACCAAGCCATCTACATGGCTATATGTACGTTCCAATGATGGCTTTGGGATTTTCAGGAAGGATTAAAATGCATCTTTTTACTTAGCTTTTTTTTATCATTATAATTTAATAAATGTATTGTTTGTTATTATTATTATTATGACAAGTATTGTTGTTATTCAGATTATTCTTGCTATTATTCCTAATCTATTATTATGATTTTAAAAAATGTATTTCTACATGTATTATGTAATTATAATCTAATAATTATAAGACATAGTAAAGAGGGTGTTATTCAGACAGACCTTTAGAACCATTACCATTACATTCAGCACATACCTAAAGTAATGTTTACCTTACAGGGAATTTATTATTGGGTTACTTACCCTGTAGAAGAACTTCTCAAGCTTTTGTGTCAGCATTTCCACACCGCCAGCTTCCATTGCCCTGCTGAATGTGCCATTGAACAGCTGAGGAAAGCAAGACCAGGCAAGACCATCATTCCACAGAAGCAGATAAAAATCCTTTATAGTCACGATAAACTGTAATATCAGTAGCTCTTGTTACCTTGTACATACTGTAGCACTGCTGTAATACTGCTCCATAAACGGAATCCTGAAAAAAGAAATACAACGATATGTACACCCCAGGTACTTACACTGTGATTGACCATTGCAGAATCATAAAAAAAAAAACTGTTTTGCACTTACAAGAATTTCCTCTTCCTGATATTCTACTGTTGGTGGCTTTCCATCTTTATTAGGTTTCTCTATCATAGGGTTTCGGACCACCTACAGTGAGAACAAACAACAACAAATAACACAATAAGAGTTACTGCAGCAGTGTAGCTGTTTTACGTCATGTGCACTAACATTGCTCTATGCTTGCTGTGTTTGCCAGTCATATTCAAAGTATTATATACAACCTCAATCAATTTACATGTATCTTACAATTACATTTAATCACATTTAAATGAGACATCATGCCAAACTGACCATCCCCTGCCCTTAACATACACATCATTCCTCCCAAGTTGGTCTGCAAACTAAACCCCCTGGGCATCAACTCCTCTCTGTGTGCATGGATTTTGGACTTTCTAATGAACCGGCCACAGAGTGTTAGCGTTGGCAAGCATACCTCCTCCAAACTAAGCAGAGGTACCCCCCAAGGATGTGTGTCAAGCCCCATGCTCTACACAATTTGCACATACGACTGCAATCGACCCTAATCAGCCCATCAAATTCCACAATTAAATTTGCGGATGATCCTGCCACAGGATCAGGAAGAAAGCACACAGTATATATACAAAGACTGGACTCACCCTGGACACTGTCTGTTCAAACCTCTGCCATCTGGCAGGAGGTTCAGAGCGATAAAATAAAAAAACGAACAGACTCAGGAATAGTTTTTACCCGAGAGCAGTGGTATCCGTTACTCCCCATCTCACAGACAAATGAACTCTTTTCTTAGAAGCTTATAAATGGCTGCTGGTCTAAGGATGCCCTGATGGTAATTAATCTAACTTATGTATTTTATTCTATTTCATTCTATTTATTGTGCACAGCGCCAGAGAGTCTCACACATATTTTCATTGTACTGCTGGTATAGTGACAAATAAAGTTCATTCATTGTATATGGGGAACATCAAGGAAAGGCCATCAAATACACAAAGCCAATATGAATCCTTACAGTCAACTTTCAAAACACATGGTTTATATTAATATAAGTGAAATCATACCATGACCATCCAAAAATGTTCTTCCGCTTCGAAGAAAAACTGCCTGTTCTTCTGTGTGTGAAGAGACTTTGCTGGCTTTGTTGGACAAAACGTTCTGAAAAAGTGTGCATGACACAATAAATGACAATAATAGATAGAGATAGATACTTTATTGATCCTATATGAAAAAAATATGGCTTCACTTTTGTAGTAATATCACTTGGAAAGCTATGGAATGTAGAAATGTATTTACCTTGTAAATTGAACTATGGCTTCACAGAGTCCAACACTGCGGATTTTTTCATTTTGATCTAACTCACTTGGGTGGTAGAACAGAATTTTCTTTTCCTCCTATTTAAAAAAATAAGTTTCGTAGGATAAGCAGACAAATATCTTAATAAAATAAACTATGCAGTCCAAACCACAAAACTTACAGAGCACAGCATTCAGGGAACCCCGCTGGGGCTAAATCTATGCAGTAGGACTATTAAATTGGCTGAGCTGATTATGGTTTCTCCAGCAACCATTCCTTTGTGCTGATCATACACTTGGGAGTGCATCCTGAGGGCAGGTGGCTATTTAATGTCAGCACACTAGGGCCAGATGAAGTCTGTCAATTATAATTTTGACTCTAGACTTCAATAGAAGGCACCCTCTAACTCCACTTTCTGATATATGCATCCAAATGATTTAGACATCTAAAAAAACCAGTAAAACTTGTGAATTATGTTAATTTAGCGTAAAATAGTTTTGATGATCTGTTGTTTCAAGGATTAAAAAAAAAACTCTTTGCGTTTGAGTCTTATTGAGATATGGGTTAGACGGAGCATGAAAAAAAATCCATAAATTATCAAATGAACAATCAAGTAAACTATTTATAGACAAACATGAAAATACTTAGAAGCCTGAGATTTCAAGCCCTGAATTTACCTTGAACAACTTAGTACATAATAGGCCTAGTACACGTTGTTACTTGGATGTCCCTAGGGATCACATAAAACCTTGAAGAATTGCTACAGCAATTTGCTCTGTGTCAAGCCACAGATCGACTGGGCGACTTCTGAAGATCATAAACCGTTCTAGTAACGTGTTCTGTTTAGTAACAAATGTTACGTTTAGTAACAAGACATTACATGCTGTTCACATTTCACAGTTAGATACAAGGAAGCACAAACCTCTCCCTCACGAGGTCCAAACTTAGGGTTGTAAATGAAGAAATTTAATAAGGATGGGGTGTATTGTTTCTCTTGCATTCCAGAGGCCATTCTTGGACTGGAAAAAAATGCATTGAATGAGCTTCTATGATTGTGAGAAATTGTATTTACAGTTGTCATACGTTTCTGAATTGGCATTAATAGTAGTGAAAGCACCAGAATAAATACTGTGCAGGTGGGCGTACCTGATCATCAGCATGAGTGGACTTTACTTCTCAAATTCGTGCTCCTTCTGAGTAGCTTGGTAAGCATGCCTTGAACCTGAGAACACAAAGCATCTCAGTGTGACTTCTCGACAACTTCAACAACTAGGCTGTCGATAACCATCAGCTATGCAACTTTATAAGCATGTTGGAGATTAAACAAATTTGCCTGACACTTAGGCAGAAAGACGTCAACGTTTAACTGCGTTCTCTGGTCGTATCCAGGAGGTGTTTAGAGGGATATGTCCTGACTAGTAATTCTATTTTAGCGAAGTAAACAACGTCACAAATTTAACTAGCTTTACTATGAGCAAATCATTCTTGCCTCCTCCTGTTACAATTTAGCTAACGTGAACGTTAATCTTAACTGGCTCTATCATGACGCTCACCTGTCATTAACAATAAGGAAATGTAGGGTTTCAAACATTCATATCATTTCAACCGTTTTGAGAACTGTGTGCGTTAACTTCAAGCAAGTCCTCATACACTTAAACTAACTTAGCTAGCTTGCTAGTTCGACGCGAGTTGGCTAACCAAACAAATTAAACTGAGGTTGTTCAGGCTACCATGACGAACAAACAGACTCTACAGAGACAAAAGCAAAATGTTTGGTAAATATACAGACTCGTTACCATGGAAGACCATTCAAATGTGTTGTAAGAGTAATGTAATCCAAACATTTACATGGTGCGTTGCAGGATATGCATCCTCAGTTAGCATTAACCTAACCTAATTCCATCACGTTTCATTGCAATGAGAACTATTTCATATGAAATAACATACCATTCACTGCATGGCAACAAGACAGTTGATCCGTGCTGTTATTTAATTGACAAAAATATATGATGTGGGAAGTCGCGATCAATTATAAACACCTAGCATACTTCCTCCTTTTTGACAGGATACATGCGTGCAACAATTTGACATGTTCGGATGGGTTCTATTGAGTAACTAAGAACAGTTCCGGATAGTTCGCGCTGTCATCTGGGTTGGTGGACTTGATTTGTAGGTAGCATAGACTGTATAGAACAGGTAGGCTAGACATAATTTCAACCATATAAAACATACAAAATAGTTATATTATTCCCCCACATATTAGGATTTATTACAACAATATCAGAGCATTGTTATTTGTTCCTTAGCCTATTGCGTTACACCAGTTCCAAGATGTAGGAAGTGTTTTTTATAGTAAATGTTCTGGAGTAGGCTATGTGGAATATGTTCTATGATAGTTATACAAAACAAGTAGATTGTCAATACGTAAATCCATTCTCCTAACCTCAACGATTTAAACTGAAAATATTGATGTGAGTTCAAACACAACTTTACCTCAGTGTCACTCAATAAGTTAGAGTTGGAGTCTAGTTAAAAATAATGGTGGAAAAATAAGTATAGGCACTCAGTCATAGGCCTAACTGAATAAATTCGAATCATTAATCAAACATGGGATAATACATCAATTAATTAATGAAATAGGCTACATAAAAGACCATTTATATGAATTTCAACACAATTTTGCATTTACAATATTCACCATCACACTCAGTGTCAATGTCAAGGCATCTATGAGTGGGGGTGCCTAGCATTGTGTAAGCATTTTCTGTTCCATGAGCTCAGTGGAAACCAGAGTAGGGCTGTCTGTATGGCCATGAGATATGAAGAGGTCCTCTTCATTGTAACTTTAACCTGTCCTCGTTGTCCCTCACCCCTTTGTGTCACCCCAATTTGCTTTAAATTTTAACGCTCTTATGCTGTGGCCATTTTCAAGACATACTGCGAATAGAATCCACCTCTGAATAATTCAATTTTCTTCCAGTCAGCAAAAAGTCTTGGCAGTTGGGCCAATGAAATGTGACAGCTGATGAGGATGGAAGAAGATGATATGTTTCATTGCCATCTGCCACTTCTTACTCACAGTCACATCAAAAGAATAAACAGGCACACTTTTAACTGTCGGAGTGTCCATATTTATTAGATGACCTTCCCATCTGTATCGCAAAATGTCAGTAGATACCCTTCACTGAGGCATTACATAACCTAATCCCAAAGCATCATCTGAGAAATTCTGCCTTTCTCTTGGTGCAAACAGGACAGAAGTCGTTCCCTGTATCTTAGATCAAACAACATTCAGGATGTCTAAATATGCTGCAATGCCATCATTAATGTTGGCCATCACTAGCAATGTGTGAAAGTCAGGTGTAATCCAATACGGTTAGTGAGAGTCAGCCAAGGTTATGGCCTCGTTTTTTCTCCACTGCGTATTCTAAGGCCTCGGGCCAGAGATGAGAGGGAGGTCCTTTTTCACCCGGCTGACAGAATGATGCGGTTTTGTGGTGCATTTGTGACCATGCTATATTCTGTATTGCTGTGTAGACACTGCCCATGAAGGTGGCTCTGAAAGGGAACTGCAAAGCAGGCGTTGGACAGTACTGACAGGGCTATGCAAATGGTCTAGATAAAGCAAATGGTTCCTATAAGATGTGATAGAATGTTGAAATATACAAACTGATTTTTAATGAAACCAAAGTACTACAATTGTTGGAATTACACTTGACTTGCAATCAAACTGGTCCATTCTAGTTTGCATATAACTTAAAAGTGAATGTAGCCCATGGGTGTATGGTATTGTTTGGTGAATCTTTCTTGACTTCCGCATTAAATAATATCCCTGTCCTTCCATGTATTGTGGATTAGCCTTAAATATATGATGAGTCCTGGAAAGAAGGATTATATGCTTTGCTTTATTTTCAAAGTGCACGTTTAGTTCTAAGGCCCAGCAGGGGTGCTTTGCAATGTATATGGATGCTGATCTGTTAATAAATGGCACAGATGTTGCCTTCCGTGCTAAAAGACAGAGCTGTAACAAATACATGCGAAGCAGACGGGGATTTAAAAATCCAGGACGCAGGAGTCACAGTTGCAGCGTACTTTATTCAGGTTTCTGAGCCTGGTGGTCAGCCATCACAGGGAGAGCATGGGGACAAGGACACAGCTACAAAAACCTCCTAATGTGTATTCAAAAGGCAAATAAAAATGGCTGATGTCTGTGCAGGGCTTCGAAAAAAACAAGTCACTGGTAAAAAGCAGGAGGAGAGGAGCTGAGGCCACTGTGTTGGGTCTGGAGACTGGACACTGGAGATGGTTGGTTGATGGGGATCTGGTCCCTCAGGACAGGACCATAGCCTGGAACTCTGAGAGAGAGAGGGAAGAGGAAGTGAATGCCATGTCATTAACCATAGACATTTGCACTCTTTCAACTGTAAATCTATTTCAATATATCTCTCTATTTCTCTTTTTCACACACACACACACACACACACACACACACACACACACACACACACACACACACAGACAGACAGACACTCACACACACACCTATTTTTCTTTTTTTTTCTGTTTATACCCCTCTGACTGACTGTCAAAAAAGCTACATCATGAATTGCTATTCCTAAGGGTGCAACAAAATGTTGAAAAGGCTATTTTACATGATTGCACTGCAACACAGAATTGCATGCATGAATGCAAATGTTGGATGCTTGTCCCACTCCGACTGGGATGTCATCATTTCTTTTTTCCTTATCAGACCTTAAGTTTGACTTGCAAAACACACTACCAGATATAGCTTTAAATGATTATTCTGCACAGAAATGGAAATATTATATAAAAAAACCCTGCTCAACAAAGTCTCTATTGTTGGTCCCTGACAGCTTTGTCAAGTTTGAATTCTTAATGTTAAGCATCAAGGTTAAAATAGTGGGCCGCGGCTGAAGTGCCCTTGGGCAAGGCACCTAACCCCTCACTGCTCCCT
This sequence comes from Alosa alosa, assembly GCF_017589495.1. Classification (NCBI taxonomy): domain Eukaryota; kingdom Metazoa; phylum Chordata; class Actinopteri; order Clupeiformes; family Clupeidae; genus Alosa; species Alosa alosa. The sequence continues at coordinate 6,762,247 of NC_063210.1, forward strand.
GAGCACCGGCATTGTAGCAGGCAGCTCACTGCGCCGGGATTAGTGTGTGCTTCACCTCACTGTGTGTTCACTGTGTGTTCACTGTGTGCTGTTTGTGTTTCACTAATTCACTGATTGGGTTAAATGCAGAAACCAAATTTCCCTCACGGGATCAAAAAAGTATATATACTTATACATTGAAATATTAATGTACACTAAATGCAACTGTGTAAGAAAAATAAATGCCTTTCATTTTTTTTTTTTTTGCAAATGTCCTTCACAACCCTGTTTGAAATCAGAGCATTAAGGACATGCGATTTGATTTGAATAATAATTTAAGGTCGTCTACTTCCTTGATCCTTTTATATAATAGTTAGGCTTGAGATCTGAGCTTGTGTAAAACTATTCCAGGGACAAATCTAGGTTGCACGACTCTCACATATTTGCCTGCCATATTGTCTACCATGACAAGACTCTATTAAGGAGTAAGTTTACCCTCTTTGCATGTTAGTGTTGTCCCATCTGCACAGAGTTTTTTGTATCCGATTAACCAGTAACTCAGGATTGTAGGGACTATAGTCAGTATTATAACAGTAACAAAAGGATAAGGATAGGAGTGTATCCTAATCAGATCTTCTACATTTTAAGCATTATTGTCTAAATGAAAACATCTATATTTATATTTGCACTGCCTATAACTGTATAAAACAAAAGACAGTCTAGTGTCAAACATTTTGGAGCCACCAAGAAGAAGTAAAAACTGCCAGAAGTTTCATAAAATATGATGAATTCTGGGTGGATATGGCCAGTTTTGATGCTGGGTGCTCTGGCTGCAAAGCACTTCCTTATTGCCAATACGGCCAAACAACTTTGGCTTCATTTTGTCAGAATGCAAATGCTGCCCATGTTTTCTGCATTCATTGGGAATTTCCACTAGCCTATAGTTTGGCTATGCTTTGCAATACTTTCTCATGATACAGAAACAATTCTACAAATAGTTTGTGAAAATGCACCCAATGAAGTATCATGCTCATTCCTGTGTGTTGTCTTAGTAGGATTATTGCACCTATTCTGGTATGAAAATATGTGTGGAAAAAAAAATAGAGATAGCTCACCCTCTACACCAATTTTGCCGTCACTGTCATCGTCAGCAGCTGACATTAAGCTTTTGGTCTCCTTCTCAGTCAAGACTCGAGCGGTTGGAACAAATCTTTGAAGAAAGAACCTTGGAGACAAAGGGAGAAACACAGAGAAAAAGAAAGAAGAGAGAGAGAGAGAGATTATAATAATGTGACAGGATATCAGAGAAGCTATACCCTCCTTTTCACACATTAGCAGAACTTCTATGGTTCTATGGCAATTTTATGGTTCTAATGACCTTCAGTTGTTGAATTATGGTTCCTAGTAATTCTTGTTTCAATTTACATTAATGTTTAGCAGGCAGCAGTAAAAGTGACTTCAATGTGCATTGGCTATGGATGCTTCCCATGAATTGGGCTTGTGGCCTTGATGTTGCTAACATTTTGAGACAAGCACATGTGGAAGTGATCCAGAAGTACTCCCCAAATTAAAGCTCTCGCCATTGTTCCAGCAATGCAATTGTCCTATATTCCTGGGGTTAAAGCTCCAGTATCCCTTGTTCCCTTGAAAATATCGGTGATATCCATGGATTGTGTAAGGGTCTGAATGACATACACCTCTTGCATTAATGACGAAGATGGGAATCTGATCCACACAAGCTATTTGTTTATTTAGTCTTTCCCTTTCACTCTCTAAGGACGTAAAAGGGCTAGTCACCTTACATGTTGCTACTTTTCTATGTGAAAAGTCACTTAAATGCTCCTTTGAGATACACAAATGAAAGGGAATATATGTAGCCTACTGCATTACAACCAAATACTAATATATTCTATAAAAACACATTTTCCAAAAGACCAGACATATTAACACACAATTCATCTGATCATGCATCATCTGATTATGTAATAGCATTTAAAAAGGGCACTAGGCCAAAAGAATCAATTATAGTGCCATATTTCTAAGTGTAGCTTGGTGATTCTGGGCAAACACTGACATACAAATCAAGTGATTTGACTGACAAATTAACATACTTCAGTTCTGACTCCTCAATGAAGCCACTGTTATCGTCATCCAGGAGACGGAACACATCCTTGATTTCCTGCGGAGTCTTTTGGCTCAGGCCACATAATTGGAAGAACTTTTTGTAACAGAAGGTATCTGGATCTGGAGGAGTGGGACAGGGAGAATTGCAAGGTTACTGAGTATTTAGGCAAATTCAAACTAAAACTGTCCCGTATAAAGAGGAAATGATGCAATTTCAATACAAATGAAATCAAATGAAACTAAGAATCCATTTGCCATGCTGGAGATGTGCAAGATTTCCACCCTTCCTCCATTTATCCCTTCATTCGGTGTTTCTTTACCTGCCTACTAAAATTCTGCTGTTCTGAACCACTCTCCTTAAACCCTCTGCTAAGTGAGACACATCTGAAGTATGACTGTACCTTGGCAGTCCTTGATAGCATTGTCGATGGCCTCAGCGGAAAGGATGGAGGTGAGTGACATTTTAATCCTGTCGGAGGAACAGAGTTGTAAATAATTCACTTGTCTGCATAAATTCAGTTGAAAGCATCCCTCCTAATGAACAAGAGCTTTCACTAAAGACAAAAATACAAGTCCAAATACAAATACAAGTGTGTAATTCGCAAGACAGCCAAATATCGCCTAATTGGCCCTGTTTAATTAGGCTACTGCTTTTCACGCGCCGAAGATAACAAATCCCCTTGGTAGTAAATTATAGTTTCACGCTGATAAGACCACAGACGAAGCGTATCATTGATGAGGTGTTGAACGCAAACTTATCAGCTGATGGCATACTAGGATAAAACATGGTCATGACCCATCCCATGCATGCAAAACCAAATATAACCATATTCTATCAAGTGAGCACTTGATAACTGTATGGTTTAGCATTAACCGTCAATTAACTAAGCGAACAATGCTGTTAACCGTGTGGCACACTAGACTCTGAATCTCTCCACTCTGCGCCTGCTTTGAAATAGCCTAACTCGTCTTCCATTGTAGTAATAATGTCCTGTTAATTTGGAAAAATTGTGTCCTTGAATTATGAACGATAACGACAATCTTATTTAAATGTATTAGATATGATTACATTGAATGCCTAATTCCTTTTACGCACAAACTCTTTGCAACACCTCAAATAGCCTAACTACACTGTAGGAAAAAATATGTTAGCTCTAAGTTAATCTTACCTATCACGAAGTTAAAATACTCATCAGTTCCAAAACTCCGCAATATCACACACCTGTCTCTGACTCAAAAATCTACATCCAGAGGTTCCCTGTTGGCTTCAACCAATGCCCCCTGTATCCCACACAAGCGCCGAACAGTCACTTACCGCTGTGAGGTTTTCGCTTTTCCGTGATCCAAAGATAAGGCTTAGTGGTGACTGTTGTCAGCCGACGTGAACTTATATAGGGTGTTATTGCACGGACAATGAGTGATGCTTGAGTTACCTGTCCGTATATCAAATTCGTATGGTCAGGGCCCTCTCCAGTTTCTTACCTAACTAATTAACCTTTACTATTTATATCCGCTTCGGGCTGCGTGTAGATAGGCTGTGAGCACCTGGACATCCCTCCCTCCCTCTGTCTCAGCAATATACTCTCTCTCTCTTTCTCTTTCTCTCTCTCCTCTCTCTCTCTCTCTCTCCCTCCCCCTCCCTCTGCACACACACACCCAAATCTGCACCCCACCACACACACACACACACACACACACACACACACACACACACACACACACATACAAATGCACACTCCACATATGCAAATGCACGTGCAAGCATGAGCTATGTAAGGCAAATGTGGCATGTATCACCTTGAATATATTTGACACAAAAAAATCAACAATGAGGAGATTAAAGTCTGTCTCTGTTAAGTAATCCCAAAATATTAATTTCCCTCCATCCTGTTAGAATACATCAGAACAGATGGTAGTCTGATAATCCCTTGTGAATTTTTATGCTAATCTAAAATATTAGAGAGGCATAACCGTCAGGCGATCACAAAATATCATGACTCTTCAACCTTTCATGCTCAGTGCACTGCTGCATTGCCCAAACAGTCTATTTGTTTTGTTTAAGTTTTCCATGTCATAAGGATCTTCATTCATTTTTGAAATAGTGTGATGGTTGGTGTAGAGTTGCCTGAGTTGATGCTACCTATGCCAGAAAATGTCACTTTTCTTTTGCTTTTCCTATTTACATAGGAAACATAGAAACACAAACCCATATGTAATGATCTTATATGAAATGTAGGCTACAGCCTTATGGCACATTTGCAGTGGATGTCAGTATAGGCTGATCCACACTACATAGAACTGTGTGCCTCAGCCTTTACATTTGTGTGAATGTGACCGTATACGTTCCGCAATGTTACATCACTTGTCCCACCGAGTGGTGGCCGTGTGCGGGAGCTGCGGTGGTGCTTATGTATCAGGATGGAATTACCCAGTCTGAAGGCAGATTTACAAATGGTGTTTGTCTTGGATCAGATGTGTTTTGTTCTCTCTTTGTGGAACCATCTGGAACTTTCGGAACAAGATGAGTGAATGCATGTTTTGAAAGAACAAATATGTATACTTTCACTGTATTGCAGAGTGTCCTGGCTGACAGTTAACGTATGACAGTAAAGCATTGTTAATAACAGATATATATCTGTACTGTATATTCAATACTATGTGCTCCTTGTGAGGGCCACTAGGACTTAGAAAGCTGGCATCTTTTCTCATATGGAATATGCACATGGGAACTCATGAGAATGCAAAGTTAGGTAAGAATAATAATAATTAAA